>NW_022691770.1:542311-566147 GCF_011630105.1 Anneissia japonica
GTATGTCTGAGAATGTCATTTCTGGCCATCTAGAGGTGCCATAATCATAAATATTCTTACCTACCCTACATCTTTTAAAGTCTTTGATTTGATTTTGTTTGCAGTGACTAACTAGGATAGTCAGAGCCAATGACCTTTCTTCTGACCTTTCTCTCTTTTTGGAACTCATATGGGAAAATGTTTGGCGGCAGCAAGTAAGAAAGTACAGGCGTCGCAGAACATAGTCTTTCTAAACTTTATCCTATTGCACTTTATCGATAATAATTACTCTATGAACGCTTAATCATTAACCAATACTATTTTTATCTAAGCAAAATAAACAGTTTTTTTGGTTTTCCTTTTATTACTCTATGTTTTTTCAATTTTAATTCACAACAAATGAAAAAATCCAGGAAAGTTACTAAAGAAAAAAAAATGACATAACTCACTAAAGGAAAAGGAATAATAAGGTACCAGAAATGTTAAATATTTGGTCAACTCTTTTTGTTTAGTTAAGTTTCGTAGTCTTAGTGACCATGCGTTCTCATGTAACACCAGAGCGGTTGATATTGATATGATACCGTATGATACCTACTGTTTTTGTTAGTGCCCAGGTTTGAGAGTCTGGATGAACAACACTACAATAATATTGCTTTTGTGTGTGTAGAAGGTATGACGAGTATGTTTCTGTGACGGATTCTAAAATAATGGCTTGATCTCTGCTTTATGATGGCTCGTAAAGAAATATTAAAGCTACGTTTCAATCAAGACCATGGTAAATTTGAAATTGCTGTTAATATATAAATTAGATTATTAAGATGAACGTACCTACAACTACGTTTGTATAGCTGTAGGCCTAGCCATAGACAGCCAGTCGTTGGTGGTGCTAGGTGGCTTGTGTCCCCGCTGTTGAGCCAGATGGGATTAAGCGATTGCAACAAAATGTAGGCCTAGCTAAAGCCCAGAGAATGAATCTGGTGGTTGGCCTATCCACTAAGCTGGCCCGACCAGATTTCGCCAAAAACGAATTTCTTGAGACAGAATATTACTACTAGCAACACCGTAGGTTAGGCCGCTTAGGAAGGGATCTTTAGTAAAATAGTATTTAAATAAATCTGAGTACATAATTATTCTGATGATAGATAGATAGGCTAGTCTTTTTACCATGGAGGAAAGAAGCTTTCCTCCATGCTCAAATTAACCTAGGCTTAGCTAGGAAGGATAGTTGGTCCTACTTAACACCACTCAAAAGCACATTGTTACGACACACTTCAGACCAGAAGAAGGAATCACACAAACAGACAACCGATAAAAGTTAACACAATTTATTATAGTGGGTACTTTCCCTTTTCATGAAAATACTTCGAGCAAAGAAGAACACTAGATTTAAACAATTACGGAGTACCGATGGCAAATGACCTAAGTTATACAAATTACATAAATCACCACTGATAATTATACATCTAGGCATAAATAAGTTCATACCAAGCAAATTTACAGATGATGAGGTGACTTGGTCCAGTTCTGATTAATCCAAATGTAATTGTCCACTAAAAATTCCATTAGTGATCCAAGTTTATAAGCTGGAGTAAACAAAAGCATGACGGCTGATGATCCACAGACGAACAGGCAATAATCTATTGTGTTAATTATCCCACGACGAATCCCAAAGATGTTTGACAAATTGTTTACAAAGTTCTGTAAGTGTATCTGTCCAAAACTATATATAGGAGAGTAATTCCAACAAGTACAATAATAACGATGTAAACAGGTTTCCAAATGTCCTTTGAGAATTCCACATAAAACTAGATGTAATATCAGATGAAGATTAGCTAGGCCTAGGATTCCATCACCGATCCCAAAATAGCCTATATTCTCACCTACCAGCGTACCGTCCTCGCACTAGCCAGCGTTATCAACCTTCCACGAGAAGATTATCAAAACAAAAACAAACTCCCTTCTCCTGGGGAATTCTGTAACTCTTTTTGGTTGCAAAAAGACCTTCTTGTCCTTCTAGAACATTCTAGGTTTACTGTCGCTAATTACAACTCATCACCGAGTCATTACTTTTCGTCAACCAAGACCCTTCGCATTCCCCTAATTCCGCTCGCTTCTCTCACAAAGTTCTAAAAACATTCTCACCTCACTCATTGAGGTCAATGACCTGGGGTCACTACCTTGTGACATACTTTTAGAACAGAAATCCTTTGACTAAAACAAATCAAATAGCAGATATTCTCTACACCTTCTAACTATAAATGTTAGCATATAATACCTTATAGGCCATCATGAATGCAATATTTTCAATACAACACTATAGTAGATACTTCATTCTATGAAAAAAAAAAATCACTTTTATATTGGCAGTTGTCTGATTTCTGGTTAAAATCAATGAATATATTTTTTATTTATTTATTATTTATTTTTTCTTTTTTATTTTATTTTCATATACTTTATTTTATCTTATTCACTCGTATTCATACATTTACAGACCAGTTATAAGCTTAAAGCCATGATTTCTTTATGACCTTTTTCATGCAATTTATTTGAAACATTTTGAATTTACGTATATCTGATCTTTGCATATTTATTGTAATGTTATTTAAGTAAACTTGCATGAAATAAATGGTACGTAGTACCGTGAAACTAAAAAAAATAAATTATTGTGTATCAGGTAAATAAGCATTTTTGTTATGAGTGAACAAATGTTCAAACTACAGTTTTTAATATAGGTTTCATAAAGAATAAAAGATAAAGAATGTTTACTTATAAAAAAAAAATAACTGATTTACGGTGGTAATTCCCATTCATTGAGACCCTAATAGTTTGATATAAATTATGCTCATTATTGTTTTCAGGCTGCCTGAGCTGTGCCATGGAAAGTGGAGCTAGAATATACAATGTTGATCCATTAACAGAAAAACTACATTTAGGTTTGAACAAATGTTATTTTTAAGAATGTTTTAAAATATGTTGAGGTGATCAGTTTAAATTTAATGGTCAACTGTTTTCTTATGTTCACATGTGTTAAGATCTTTGTTAAATTGTTTTTATAATTTGATAACAGTGAGAAAGTTGTACATTTTTATGAACTAAATTTATTGCATTATGAGGGATATGAGTCTTATTAAATTAAATCAAAATTTATTTATTAATTATTTTCAATATCCAAGTACTCAATGGTGAAAGAAACAATATTTGACGGTAAGTTTTACTATTTTAGTAACCTTATTATTGCTCTTATTTAGACGTTGATAAAGTTGGAAGTGTTAGCCAGGTGGAGATGTTGAAAAGGACCAACCTTATTGCAATTGTTGGTAAGTTAGACTCTTGCTGTACATTAAAGTTGGCACTTTTGGAAGGAATAAAAGTGAATAAATCATTGAGTTATTTCTATGTTGGCATTAACAATTTTAACTTAATGAAGAATACTTAGTTATCATTAATTAAACATCTAAGCATTGAAGTTTGTTTTGCTTGTTACCAAAATATTAAAATACAAAAATATACAGCAATATAGAAATATATTACAGTATCAAGTAGACTTGAACAGAAATTGAAGTAATGTTTAAATTTGTGATTGCAACTATGATATATTAACTATGGCTTGGATGCCTTGTCACTCAGCTGCTACGACCGCATCAATAGTTGCATAGTAACAAAAGATGTCACATTACACCTTAGTATTCTATATTGATAGTAGTGTAATGATATGACAGAATTATTACCGTGACAGTAAGACACATATTTCAATATATTGATATATATATATTGTTTACATAGGTGGTGGCTCAGTACCACGATTTGCAGAGAACACCGTTTTGATCTGGGATGACTATTTGAAGGAATTTGTCCTGGAAATAACATTTTCAATGCCGGTTGTAGCAGTTAGGATCCGGGAGGATAAGTATGAATTGAGTTCACCTCTAAATATCATAGGTTGCCAGTGTCTCTGACTACTCGTTTATACAGTAGAGTAAAAAGAAAACAAAATTAGATATTAATAATTTTTAACATTTGAGATTTTATATTCACAGTGTTTAAATTTCATTTATCAACACCAACAACATGATTTGATTATTACTTGTTTTAACAGGTTAATTGTAGCTCAGAGAAATAGGATCTATGTATATTCATTTCCTGACAATCCTACCAAACTTGTTGCCTTTGACACCAGAGATAATCCAAATGGTAATCTATTAATCAATCTTTAACAATAATTTTTGTCATTACTGTATTTTGTCATGCATGCATACTGAATATACTGAATTCCAGGATATTTTATCCTGGAAATTGAGACCCTAGTAAAACGATAGGCTAATAGGCCCCTCGATGCTATCAGATCAATCCGCTGATAAAGAGCATATTTGAGCCGATTGTTAGCCCAATACTTATCAAGAATATACTTGTGGTTAATTGTAGATTCAGCAACAGCTTCTTTAGAATTCCATAAAGTAATCACTCTTCTAGGAAAAGCATTTTGAAGCAACTTTGTTCTACAAAACTGAAGCCAGTGTGGAAGCTTGAAGTCTAAAATTAAGTTCAGCATCACAAACTACTCCAAGATCTTCTCTCTTCTTTCATCATAAACACTTCATCACCAAACAAATAATAAAAAAAATTTGGGTTTTTATCATCAATATGCATAACCTTGCACTTTTCCACAAAATAGAAGTTGCCATAATGTTGACCAAGAACCCAGTATATCCAGATCCTGTGAGGTGCATGCAGTGCTAGCAGGCTTGAGGAAAATCGAGGCTAAATACAGTATTATATTAGTACTGTACTTAGTTTAGCCAACCCCAGTGATAGTGTACCTGTATAGCTAACAAATTTGTTGTTGGTAAGCCTACAATGTCCCATCTGTTCCAAGTGGGGTCCTTATGCTGTCTGAAGTCACAGTGTTGTTCTCTTTATTTATCTTATAAGTTTTTTTGTCAAGTGCACATTTTCAATGTAGCATTTTTTTAGGGTAATGTTTCTTCAATTTTCTCTGTAGGTCTTTGTGAGATCTGTCCAAGTCGAGACCGTCAGTTATTAGCATTTCCAGGGCATAAGCTGGGTAGTCTGCAGCTTGCTGATTTAACAAACACAGTACCTGCAATGTCTAACTCACCCACACTCATCAATGCCCACCAGAATGAGTTAGCTTGTGTAGCTATCAACCAGCAAGGGTCTTATGTAGCTACAGCATCTACAAAGGTAAACAATTTTGTCACGTTTGGGTTTGAAATCCTAAGGATGTAATGTGTGGTGATTCTGTTTGCCAGAAGTGGTTTGAAAGGGGATAGGCCAAACCATAGAACCATAACTAAAAACAAATATAATTATTAAATAAAATTAATTTTTTGTGTTTTATATTTATTACCAAATTTTCAGGGCACACTAATACGAGTATTTGACACATTCTCCAAGAAGCTACTTGTAGAGTTAAGAAGAGGATCTGACCCAGCAACATTGTATTGGTAAACTGTTAAATTGCGTTATTACAAACGTTTTTTGTTAAAAATAACCTGATTGATATTTTAGACAGCAATAGTTTATTATCCCTTAAATTTGCAATTGTGATCTATTTAATGAATGTGTGGTGTAAAACTATTATTACTTATATACTGTCTCTTAATATATGTGTGTGTGTGTATATATATATAATTATGTAAATTGATATTTTTTCTATGGATCCATCATATATATATTTTTAGTCATTTATATATGAATAAAAATTACCATTGTCATATTATTCAAATAAATATTTATGCATATGCCGATACATCAAGGTAAATAAACCACTTTTATAAGTCGATGGGAAATTACCAAAAGCTCTTTAACCCAAAATGCTGTCAATACAATATCTCAAGTGTTCTAAACCCAAATCTTCTCTTTTATTACAGTATCAATTTTAGCCACGACTCAGCTTACCTCTGTGTTTCCAGCGATAAAGGAACTGTTCATGTTTTTGCATTAAAAGAAACTGAACTAAACAGAAGATCAACGTATGTATCATGACTATTTTGAAATTTGTTATTCATTAAATTATGAGCCAACACCGATTTAGTACGATAGTATGTGTTAAGTACATGTTGGTCTCTAACCAAATTCACTGCGAAGCACAAAGGGGTAATACTGCTTTTATGTTAAGAAACAAAAAAATCTTATTCAAGGAATCACTGTGCCGGCTGATATTTGGAACTACACATATAAAGGAGGGGAAGAAAGCAATAAGTTAGAAACAGAATTAGTAAAAGAAATGTGTATTTAGGTGAGTTTTCACCGAGTTTAGAATTTTTGAAGCATGTTTTAAACGTATTTCATTCACAGGCTGCGCAAGATTGGTTTTCTAGGCCCGTACGTAGAATCCCAGTGGGGACTAACACACTTCACAGTGCCTGCTGAGTGTGCTTGTATGTGTGCCTTTGGATCTGGTACGTCAGTTATAGCAGCCTGCGTTGATGGAACTTTCCACAAGTGTGTATTTAATAAAGATGGCAACTGCAACCGTGAGGCGTACGATGTCTTTCTGGAAGTTGGAAACGACGAGGAATTTTAGTGTTTTTGGTGGTCTCCTGGTGATGACAGCGTGATCAAGGTCGACATAGTGAAAGATTACACTATCAAAACATCTTGTAGAAATAACATTATTTATAACATTCCATGAAATCAAATTCAAATTTGATTTTATAGAATATGCTAAATTTAACTACAGTATTACATGTAAGTACATACTGAAACTTAAAATGCGGAATTTTAGCATATTAAAGATATACTGCTAGATAAAATATAGAAAACCATCAAAAATGAAGTTACTTTTTATGTTTTCTGATTTAAATAAATTGAACAAAGTTATCAACTTTCAATTTACATAGCAGTATGTCTTTAAAAGATTTCATTTAAAATAAGTTCTTACATGTAATGTGGTTTAATCCTGGGTTTAATAATGTTAATTTACTTACAGACACTATTGACATTTTTATTAATCACTTTTCGTTGATCTTGATAGATATCTAGATTTTATATGCAAGCAGGATGTTACCTTTTATAGATTAGTTTTACACAGTAGTATACTGTACCATTATATCATATACAATATATAAATTTTATTAAAACATAGTAAATCTAATAAATTTTATTAAATAGAAACTATGCCACCAGAATTCAAATTGATGTTAATTGGGATTTACTTCCTATCAAAATTTTGTGTAATACTGCATGAATCGTTCTTCTCAAAACAATCATATCATTAATTGTACAGTATTTTTGTTTAAATGGCAATCTCACATTCATCCTGTTGCCCTTGTTGAAAATATAAACATCCTCATACTTCTACCCCAGTGATTAGCTACAATGCAGAGCATAATTTTATTATATTTTTATATGCATATCAATTGTTAGGATGAACTGTTGCTCTCAATGTGGATAACATGTTATTGGCAGCTGTCATCCCTACATCTTTCCTGCCTCACCACTAGCTCTGCTGGTCTTCAACTGTCACCTGAACAAATTAAACAAAATCGGTTGCCTCTCAGTTGATGGCAAAATTGTAATTTTTTACAGGTCTTCCTCCAATTAAAGACTACATTTGGGACTAGGGTTTTCCTGGTCTTTAGCAGCTTTAGTCTTTAATTAATAAAGATAAAAGACATTCATTAATTTGGGAACACAGAAAAGTGGTCTTTAATTAGAGGAGTCTTTAATTAGAGGGAGTACTGTCACTAATTTTCTCATGTTGCATATCAACTCGTTTTTTTATTGTACATAATCTAATACCGTCTATCTTCTTACAATTCATGTACAGGAATAGATTATAGTTCAATTTAAAGGGAATACAGTAGTGAGCTTTGAGATTTTTTTTTTAATGTGAACAGAATATGATCTACTCTGATTACCAAAGTGGAAAGTTTTAAGACAAGGTTTGAATTGGGCAGTTCTTTAAATGTACAGAGACCCAGTTTACAGCAGAATTCATTATTCAAATAAAAATTTTAAATTACATTTTTCAAAAACAAATCAGATTAATATGATCTTAATTTTCTTTACTACTATATTTAACATTGCGTATTCTGCAAAAACCTGTTTTTGCAGAATTGTTTATAATTATTAAACATTCTTTACCTTTCTAAAAAGTATTTTCCACTTTGGAATGAGCATGTCACAAATTTAACAATACAATATTTAGGCATTGTAATATTCATGTAGTACTAATACTCATTTTGTAATTTTAACTACTGGTAAATATAGATTTTAAAAGGTGTTGATTTAGAGTAATTTTAGTTTTAAAGTTGTGCAATAAAACTAAACACAATATTTTTTGTTACTACTGTTGTTTGTGTATACAGTACTGTAATTGAATATTTTATATCATTCAGTGCAGCTGGTCTTACTGACTTGTTATTAGATCACTGATACTCTAGCTAGACTTGCCACAAGTCTGTAATTTATGTACTTTTTATAGCGTTATATAATGTTGGAGAGCGCCACCATACAATCTTTAAGTTTGACCTGGTTTGACCTTCAAGAGTACGATGGGCTGTCTCTTATACACATCTAGATGTGTATAAGAGACAGCTTTCAACTAGCTTTGGCAATACATAATTGTGACCAAAATAAATGCAACCAACACGTTTAACACTATACACATCACTTCTCACCGTGTAAACTTTATTATTGCTAATTATTTTCAATTTGATAATATGAAATTATGATGCAAATTGCCATCCTGATTCTATAATTCAATTAATCATCAGGAATTATGTCACCAATTTAATTAAGAAGTTCATAAATTCAAATTTAGTTGTTAGCAGCATTCATGTAAAAATCAGAAGAGGTTGGGGTAATCTTTTCTTCACCCATATCAATAACAATTTTGCCCCGTGCATGACCTTTCTCAAGTTTCTCAAAAGCTTCTGGAATCTGTTTAAATGTGAAGACTCTGTCTATAACGGGTCTGATTTTCCCTTCATCAACCAGCTGTGCGATTGTTTCCAAGGCAACAGCATTTGGGGTTGCAAATGCCCATCTGTACTTCCCACCTTTTCTGGATACAGCCATGGCTTTCTTAAACATTGTTGTGCTAGCACTAAGTGATCCAACAACAGCACCGTACCGATCCATGTCTGCCATAAAAGGTGAGACTAGAGATATAAGCTGAGAGCCCGATTTGAGGAGTTCCATTGAAAGGTCTTCTGTTGGTCCTCCAATTGTATCCAGTATTAAATCAAATCCACCAGCTTTCAGAAGCGAATTCTGGAAGTCAGATTGTTTATAATCGTAAACATGATTGGCTCCAAGTTTTTTTACCATATCAACTGCGCTGGTGCTGCATGTTGTTGAAACTTTACCATTCCATGCTTTTACTAGCTGGATAGCGAATGACCCAACTCCTCCACTACCACCGTGTATAAGCACTGACTTCCCAATTGATTCTTTTTTGGGACGGAAACGAGCTATGGCATATAAAGCACTCCAAACTGTTGAAATAACATATGGAAGGGAAGCTGCCTGTACATGCGTCAAACTTTCAGGCTTTTTTGAAACTTCATCTTCATTTATCAACACATACTGTGCATGACAACCAGGCTTAATTTGACTGACAGCAGCCCAAACTTCATCCCCCTTCTTGATACCCATCACCCCTTTACCAACATCCACAACAACGCCAGAACAGTCCCTTCCAAGAATTAGCGGAAATTCATCTCCAGATGAGCATCTCCGACCTTTATTCAAGAGCACTGCACCATAACCTCCTTGCATACGAAGATCAATGGGGTTTATGCTTGACGCATACACTTTGATCAGTAATTCCTTTGGCTTTGTTATGACTGGCACCAGTTTTTCAACAAGATTTAAGTTGTCTTTTCCATAGTTGTGAATTTGCCAGGCAAACATGCTTGTTCTTATCTCTCCTGGGTGAATATTGCTCTCAGCACACACCAAAGTTGTGCAATTGAAGTGTCTAACATTTTGAATTAGCGGAGAATTAATTTTACACAATCGTCTATAATAACTAAGCCTAGGCCTATCCTTTCGAGCAATAGCCAAACATCTTGCACTTGCAGATGCTGCATCACCACCATGGCCATGCAAAAGTCGTTTGTTATATTGGCCTTGCATAAAAACATCCTGTATTCTCGTAACTATTGGAAAAGTCGACAAACGTCGAACAATAGTTATACGTTTTATCATTTCTGGTATTTAAGTTTCAACTTCAGTGAAAAATGTAACTTCCTATAACGATGAAAACACACCATGCATGACGCCCACATGCAAATCAACAAATCCGGAAATAAATCTTTAAGTTTGACCTGGTTTGACCTTCAAGAGTACGATGGGAAGACTGTCAATGACGTCGGCATTCGTCAGTCATTCGTCTTGCGATCGCGATTGGCGGTAGCTGTGTTGTGGTGGCGTTAGCTCTTGGAAAGGTTGCATGTTTTGATGGTAGTGAGTGTGCACTACACTGTGGGGTGGACGTAATCAACTAGAGTAGAATCTGGGCTAGAGAAAGCTGGCCTACATATTTTGAAGACATTAGACGAAAACGGGCAACAAGAATGGCGTAGAATTTACATATTTGTCCAGATTAGATAGAAACAGTGTGACTACCAATTACTATTACAGATTATTTTACAAGTTTCATTAGATCATTTTGAACTTCTCAGCCATGGATGTTGACATGGAATTGGATCAAGATTTCATGAACAAATTTAGTTCATTGGGGACAACTGACAAGGATGTGTTGATCAGTGAGTTTCAGAGACTGTCAGGCAACACCAACCCCAATGCCTGTGCCTTTTTTCTTGATATGAACAACTGGTAATGTATATTCTAAAGCTGTTATGTATGTATGGTCTATATATGTGACAGTGTTGTCTGTTGTTTTGTTTTGATTGAGGCCTAGGCCTAGGCTAGGTCTGAAAATAGAATGGGATGGGCCTTCCTGACTCATCAAAACAACATTGTCAAATTAAGCCTAGGCCTACGTAGGTCTAGGCTTGCCTCTGGGCCTTCTAAATATTGTATTTTTTGTTTATTGTTTGTATTTAAAAAAATATGTAGGCCTAGGCTTGCGTCAGCTTGTGTGCCACACTGTCATAAAAGAGTGCTTATTGTATTGTTTTTGTAGATCGTTAATACTATTCGTTCATATTGTGTTTTAATTGCGCAGATGATACATCATAAAGTACAGTAGCTCAATATTTTGTAACTATTTGATTGCATAATACATGTTTATATTAGAGGTAAGAGATGTCAAGGCCTAATTTTCAGCTATTTTACAGTCTGGCTGTTTGTCAGCTGTCGTGGCACTCTCATTGAGAGTGGTCATTGTCACAGTTAGTGACCAGAGACCCAGTTGATTATCATTATCCAGACTAAAATATTACCCACATAATATCATAAAATAATCATAAAATCAATTCTCCCAGTTCGATATATCAGTTTCCATGCAATCTCCCAGTCTCCCTTGTTTTATCGAATCCTCCCGAATTAACCCCAAAATACCAAAAACGGCTTTGCCTTTTTGTTACCAATAATTGAGTAAGTTAATATTTCTGTCAATTTTCCCTTTGTTCACTGACATCGATGTTGCCATATAAAGGCTTTCTGAGTATTACTGATAGTATGATACCTAGAAAGATCTTCTGTAAAATGCTTTCAATCAAATACAGTAATGCATGAAAGAAAACATGGATTTTCAACATTTCTGAGATTTGGGCTTATCAGCGAAACTCTCGTCTCCCGAATTCTTAGTTACAGCAGTTGTAACAAAATAAGCCTAGAAAAGCTGATTTATAAAATATATGAAATCTATTATGCAACTGCATTACAAAACTGTTTTTGTGAGTGCAGTGCATGGCAAATGTGTAAATCAGTTTGACCTTATAATCGTAGTGCAGACAGTTGGCACATGAAGTGTTTCAATAGAAAAATTAATGTGCCAGAGAAAGTAAGTTTGTAATGAAGGAGGAGTAGTCAAGAGAAATCTTTTAAAAACCTTTAAAAATTAAAAAAAAAATCATTAACTTCCAAATAAACACAATAAAACAAATTATTTTTCAATTACCGATTTTCTTTTTACTGAAAACAGTACAAAAGTTCTTAAAGTTGATCTACAGCAATCACCATTATCATGAAATTTTCCATTATTTTGTAAGTAGACCCTACAGTATTATTCAATATTAGGAAAAAAGAACTATCTCAGTACTGTACTTGGTCAGTGTACTTGGGGAAAAGAACTCTAAGTATTAAAACTTGGTGTACTGTACTTGAACTTACTGTACTGTACTTTAATCTCAGTGTACTGTACTTGAGTCTCTGTGTACTGTACTTTAATCTCAGTGTACTGTACAGTACTTCATCTCAATGTACTGTACTTGAATGTTAGTGTACTGTACTTGAATCTCAGTGTACTATACTTTAATCTCAGTGTACTGTACTTTAATCTCAGTGTACTGTACTTGAGTCTCTGTGTACTGTACTTTAATCTCAGTGTACTGTACTTGAGTCTCTGTGTACTGTACTTTAATCTCAGTGTACTGTACTTGAATCTCAGTGTACTGTACAGTACTTCATCTCAATGTACTGTACTTGAATGTTAGTGTACTGTATTTGAATCTCAGTGTACTGTACTTTAATCTCAGTGTACTGTACTTTAATCTCAGTGTACTGTACTTGAGTCTCTGTGTACTGTACTTTAATCTCAGTGTACTGTACTTGAATGTCAGTGTACTGTACAGTACTTCATCTCAATGTACTGTACTTGAAACTCAGTGTACTGTATTTGAATCTCAGTGTACTGTACTTTAATCTCAGTGTACTGTACTTGAATATCAGTGTTTGAATCTCAATGTACTGTACTTTAATCTCAATGTGCTGTACTTGAATCTCAGTGTACTGTGCTTTAATCTCGGTGTACTATACTTGAATCTCAGTGTACTGTACAGTACTTCATCTCAATGTACTGTACTTGAAACTCAGTGTACTGTACTTGAATCTCAGTGTACTGTACTTGAGTCTCTGTGTACTGTACTTGAATGTCAGTGTAATATATTTGAATCTCATTTTACTGTACTTAAATTTACTGTACTTGAATGTCATTATAATGTACATCCATTCCAAGGCAAAACAAGGTAACTTAACAAAAATATAAAAGCAGTTTATTACTTTACTTTGTTTTGCCATGGGACGGCTATTTACTTGAATGTCAGTGTACTATATACTTGAATGTCAGTATAATGTACTTGAGTCTCAGCAATGTACTTGAATCTCAGTGTAGGCCTACTGTACTTGAATTTACTGTACTTGATCAGTACTGTACTTGAATCTCAGTGTAATATATTTGAACCTCGGTGTACTGTACTTTAAAAAAAAAACAACATTGACCAGAGATTGATCCTGCTGTAGTAGTATTACACTGCAAGTCTTGTGAAGGTGTCAACATGAAATCTACTAGCACATGGAAAGGAAATGATATTAAAAGTCAAGCCATAAACCAAAGGGTTCAATGTGTCACTCCATGTGACAGACGTGTGCAGTTGACTGCAAAATGACTATATTATCAAGAAACAATCATAACAGTGTGTTTTATACAAATTATTTAAAAATAACATTAAAGAAAGCGCCTTAGACGATATTCTTTTTTTTTACCTTGTTTAGCGAACATGCCACTTGCCATTAATATGATTTCGAATAAAAATAGAATCTTATTTTTAGGCAACTAGCACACCACCGCCACGAAAAAAATGGAAATTTAAGGAAAAAAATAGGTTTTTCTTTATTTTATTACAACGACCACTGCCTTGAAATCTCCAAAAATAAGGTATATACATTTCTTCCTAATTATATAAATTTAAAGCAGTTAACCATATCATTACTACACTCGTTAGCATTCACCAGTAAAACTTTATTTGTGGCAAAGACAAGCCAAACCAGTCATTTGTCGCAAATCGTGTTTCAAAGAAAATGGCAAAAACATGCTGGAATGTCAAATTGTAAAAAATCTATTTTATTGCACTAAACGAACCTTTATATATCTATACATCATTCTATGTTGTTATTTTCCCCATTTTCAATGTTAAAACAATACTTTTTAAGGATTTGAAGATAGTTTCTGCATGAGAAATGCCTGAAATCATAAACTTTGAAGGCTGATTTCTCATATATTGTTCTTTAAACAGTTGTATGTTTAAACGCTTGTAACTTCATAAGGAAATGTCCGATTTGAATGATTTTTTTTTACCATTTTATAGCTATTATTTTACTCTCTAACACTGTATTAATAACTCAAAATTGATTTTTGCGACGAGTGACTTGTTTGGCTTGTCTTTGCCACATTTTTATTTTCTACTGTGTCTAGATGTTTTTGGCAAAACTATTTGCTAAATAAAAACATTTTTTTTTCATCCCTCTGATGATGTTTCAAAAATTATTTAAAAAAAAGACTCACCTTATTTTCAAAGGAAGTACAGTAAGTCACTGTTGAAGAAAAGTTAAAAGAAACAAATGGGTTTACACACTATTTACTGTTTTTACAGTGAGTTTAAGACAACATATTATTTTGGTACAGTTGTAAAGAAAGATTAACTGCCATAATTCAAATATTATAAAGGAAGACAGACAAGTGTCTGATCCACTCGTAAAAAATAGAAAGAAAAACACAGACGTAGGGTTCTTCCTGTTTAATTTATTTTTGGCACGTTTCTGGCCGCAAAAAAGGGTTGAAACGAATTGAGTGCATTGATCGACAGAAACAATTGTGTCTTGTTTTGATTTTGTACAGATAACACTATGAAGTACCATGTGAGTCAGTCTTTTTATAACTTCATATCTATCTCATCTTAATTTAATTTTGGCTATAAAAGTGTCTACTAACATAAATCACAGATGTTGGTTGGGAGGGGCATTTAAGACTATATCCTTTTTGGTACAATACAGTGTTAGAATCTGAGAGATTATTATTTTATATAAAAGATACATATTTCAATGTATAGTGCAATGAAATCTAATATTAGAATGAGATTAATTCACTCATTTCTTTTGATTTATTTTAATTATTTAAGATTGTTTACACTTTACTAAAATTCACTGAATACTGATTAGGGTTATTCTGAAGTTTCTTCATTAAAATACTGTAAGTAGGTACCGTACAGTATCAGTAATTTGTCAAAAAGATCATGAAATGCTGATTACACTTTGCAACCGCAAGGTATTGGTATTATGTGCACCGTACCAGTACCAATACCTCAGACATGGGGTGATCATAATTTGTAATATTAATCAATTGTAATCATTACATTTTTAAATGTAAATGGGTGTACAATTACATTATTACAATTACATTACAATTACAAATTAGATTTTTGTAATTACACAATTACATTTCAAACTGTTGGTTTTTATCAAAATCTCAAAGTGACATCCATTGGATGGCAGGAAAACTAATATTGCTTAATTCAGAAATAACTGTTGGTGTCAACAGTTTATCAAACTCTACTTATTTTCTAATGTTTATTTCACATTAATCATAAATCAAGGAGTTGCTAATTTGCTTTACAATAGGATGTACTACTATTATATACATTCCCCACAGAATATAAAGCTAATTTCACTGAGAATTCCAATGGTTAAAACAGTACCTGAAGATCTGAATTTAGAATCCCATATAAACCATATTCGTACTCAACCAACAACCTACCTTTAAATTGTATTGTTAATACTCACTGGATATCCTGTGAGTAGTGTTCCAGTGAGATATCACAGAACAGTACTCACAGTGAGTACTGTTCCAGTGAGCCTTATGTATTAGAAAAGAGTAAAGAATTGCAAAAGGTCTCATTCTTGTGGTTTCGTTGGAACGCAATCCTATCTTCAAAAGAGTACTAACGTGAACTAGAGGGCGTCCTTCTAAAGAACGTAAAAGGCGTTCGTAAAAAAATATATATATATAATAAAATATGGTCTTTAAAATGGTTTAAATAAGGTTGAAGTAATACGGGTATTGAACGTTGATACAAGTTGACCGAAGTATGACCTTGTAGAAATGTCATTCTGCCAAAAGAATAGGCCTTGAACAGTGTTTGATACAGGGATTTGAAACGCCTGTTCTTGATAGCAGACACATAAAATTGCTTTGGCAGTCGCTGTATATATCTTGGAGTTAAAGCGACTGTCGTCTAATTGTTGGTTGGCTCGCATAATAATTTGTCTATATTACTGGGCAATTAATATCCAATTAAATGATAGCAATGAATATTCAGTTAATTACTATGAATATTCATTTAATCACTATGAATATTTAATTATATATCAGTGTAAATTGGTTTATCATAATGTCATCTTTATTTAATCCATTCTCATTTAACAGCATCGTTCATCTTTTTATAGGAATTTACAAGAAGCATTAGGTGCATATTTTGATTTAGAAGCACCCAGGGAGCGGTTACCGTCAATGACATTTGTACGCGACATTACGATAGGAGAAGGTGAATCAGTTCCACCTAACACAGAGTTTATCAAGACTTGGCGAATACAAAATCCAGGTGATTTGTCTTATTGTCTATGCAATATAACTAGTGTAATGGAATCATCTAATGCACAACAATGCACAGATGAAAATAAAAGGACTTTAGAAACTCTACTAGACATAAATAATGAATCTCTAGCCTTCATTCATTACCGGAATATGCATTTACCTGCTATCTATTTGGATTTTATTTTAAACCAAGATTGTGTTGGAATTACATAAATGAGGATTAACAAGTTGACTGCATAAGCCTTTTTTCCTAGTTCCATCCCATGGCATTAAGGGTGCCACAAATCATTTACATCAACTGTAGTGAAGCATGAACAAACATACAGTAGTATTTTTTTATCATTACTTCCGAGTCCTTCCCTGAACCTCCAGGGCGCGAGTTTATGTGCAATAGTGGTAGGTTGGACAGGTGTGGACATCAACTCACGTCCTTGGTGCTGAGTCTGTCAGCAAACGTGTTAACATTAGTATAATAAATGGCGTATCTAGGAGCACTGCTATGGGTTGGTTAATTGCAGGGGCGGATCCAGAATTTTTCAAACGCGGGGCATGACAGTTTCAGAATAGAATAGAAGTGAGTAACATATAACACTGATATGCATTGAAATTTTAAAAATTTAATGTCAAAACAGGGGGAACGTGTTCCCCTACTGGATCTGCCTCTGGTTAATGGGGTGGGGGAGGTGTAAAATTTAAGTCTAGGGGCTTGATGATTAGGTCAGAAGAGGCACTAGCTGGCATAATATACAGTAGTGATATAATGAGGTGATTTTTAACCACTTGAGCGTATATTTTTTTTTTTTTTTTTTTTTTTTTGTCAAGAGAGAGTACAATTTCCTCTAGCCTGGGTTCTAGGCCCTAATTTTGGGTTACCTGTTCTCACTCTTTAGGGCACTCTATAACTTATTTTATTGGCGTCCCATACTCAATTTTTTTTCTGATTAGGGCCTTCGCCAACACTGCCTAATCATTCATGCGTACGATTTAACACATCAAATTCAATGTGTGATAGCGTATGCATTACTGAATTTGTAAGTCATGTGATTGGCTGACTTCATGCATATGAATTAATCTTGGTAATTTTCAAATTAAAGTTGTGCGGTGTCTCGACACCTAAGCTAGGCAACTGCCTTTTGCATACCTACTTGAATTAATTTAGTTAAAATTAGTTATTGGCCAGCTGAACGACGTAATTGACTGATAACCGTAGTTCTAGTAATAAACTGTAGAACATTGTTAAAAAGGTACAGTATTATTAAGTAAGAACTTAATGGCCTACCAGGCCTCTCTCTACTATTAGACTAGGAGGCCTAGTAGGCCATCCTCCCGGAAACTTGTGCTGTACATTTGTAATATGGGACATCTAGCCTAAGCTTAATTCGTCTTTGCCATTGCCCACTTGTCCTGTGTAGAATCTATTTTTTAGCCATGCCTAACTAGTCACTGCAAGACGTGACTCAGTTTCTGTACACGTTTGTGGCTTTAAAAATGTGAGCATAGTGATTGGTTGAAATTATTTATTTCGGTCTGCCCATTTATCCAGATACATAAGATTACGTCATACCTTTTGCATCCAGGTATCTGCATGCAGTGTTTTACAAGTCCCTTTTCTGTCTCAAAATTAACTTGCTCATTGGTGGTGCTGTCTAGAATGAGAAAAAATAATAATAAGGCACTTGTGGCAAGTCTAAATTTCCCTAAGCTCTCCCATTGCTTTATCTTATTACCATACCTAGATTGAGTCCCATATTCCTAAAGCCTGAATTTTCAAAAATTTCATCTGCAAATTTGCCTAACTTTGAATATCTGCATTACTATTACTTCTATTAATGTTGTATTTGTTTGAGGGAATTACAAAGTAATTTCATCCTTATCATTATTTTCTGTTCCATTGTTTGTAGTTGCTGACCAGAGCTGGCCAGAAGGTGTATGTCTAAGGTATATACAAGGTCATCAGTTAGGCCCAACAGATCGTGTGATGGTTGAGTCTCTACAACCGGGCGAGATGACCGACGTCAGTGTACGGATGCAGAGCCCATCACAGTGTGGGCTTTACGGGGGCCAGTGGAGAATGTCCACAGCTAGTGGTACATATTTTGGAGGTAAGTCTGGGAGGTATTGGAAACCTTCAGGTTGCAGAGAGGAGCAGTAATTATGTCACATATTTTTCACATATCTTCATATAAAATGATTCCTACTATATAATCAGAAACTAAAAATGTGATATTTTCACCATCACTTTATTTATTTTGTATCATTTTAAAAAAAGCATGCGTTTTTTATTTGCTTGTTGCAGATACAATATGGGTAATACTTGAGGTCAAAGAGGGAGGGATGCTAGGCCTAACACAGCAGCTGTCTTCATTAGGAAATAGTTTTATGGCTCCAACACCTGCACAAAGCCCGTCTAACAATCCATTTGGGTCTCCTACCAAGAATAGTATAGGTGGCAATGCTTTAGGTAAGTAGACCTTTTACCTTCTATTCATTGAGTTGGCCAACACTGGTTGTTAAATCACTATCTTAAACCCTGTTCACCTTGGATTCATTCTGACCAAGACGAAGAGTAACTCTTTAGCTCTCTGCACACTATCAAATGTGTATGATGTGCCCATATATGGTTGTGATGATATATTACACCGAAAAAATGGCCATATCACATTTATTTTTATTTGGACAGAGCCTTTTATATCATCATATGATACAGCTTTCTCACACTTGGATATTAATAATATGTTAGATTTAAGATAGCTGTGAAAAAGCAGTATTAGCACACACTCTGGAAGATTTAACCAAGTCACAGTGTTAAAAAACTATGCTCTATTTTCCTTGATTGTCTATGTTTAGGTACTCCATTTAATTCACCTACATCTCTCTCAAGTAATGCCCTTCGTAGTAACCAGTCCCCCTCTGACTGTTTAGCGGTTGTCAGGGCTCCAGTGTTTCCAGTAAGTAGCATGATTTCATTCAAACCTAAAAAGAGAATGGTGATTGGTATAATTGGTGTAAGGGGATCGTTGATGGTGTATGTTTATGGTGCATATTGATGGTCTAAGATAATAGATAACTAGGATGGTGTACATTGGTATATGGTGATGGTATACAGTGGCAGTGTATGGTGATGGTGTGTGATGATGATGTATGGTGATGGTGTATGAGACTGGTCTAAGATAATAGTGTATGGTAATGGTCTATATGTTTAATGATGGTATTATAGTGACAGTGGATGGTGTATAATGATGATGCCTGATGATGGTAGTGTACTGTATGGTTATAATGAAGTGATAGGTGATGATGTACATTGATGGCATGTATTTAGCTACAGTACTCTGTTTTCAGATTTGCTGTTACCATCATATAAACTTGGTTTCTTTTCATTTTTAGTTTGCATATTATATGAAATATACACAAAACCTTTAATTTTGGTATGTTTGCGTGTGACGCTGAAATCAGAGTAACCAAGTGATAGTGTAGGATGGTGGCATACGGTCCAAAGCAAACAAATAAATAATTTACTGACAACATTGTTCTTGTAGGGGTCAGTAGTTATGAATCACCACACCGAATCCAGGGAAGAGAATCACCATGACAACACAGGGAGCCTGTGTGAAGCAGACCACACAAATCCAAACCTTCAAAATGGTGGAACATTTAATAATAATTTATAGCATATAGATTTAATTATTTATTAAAGTAAATCAACTTACCCTACATGTTAAACCTAATCCATTTACTAATTTAGCATTTTTATTTCTGGCTATATTTTTTTCTTTTTACCATGCCAGCTATCGGTAATTACTACTGTTAATGTAGACAAAAATATCTATCAGTAATTAATACTGTTGATGTAGACAGAAAAGTCTATCAGTAATTACTGCTGTTAATGTAGGCAAAATAGTATATCAGTAATTACTACTATTAATGTAGACAAAACAATCATGTATATTGTGCTAGGAAACAACTATTGCTTTACAAAGTGCAGGATATTTATAGAAAATGGTTATTTTTCTTCTAGTATAATACCCCTGTTTTTTAAACTAATTTTTCTTTACTATGTATTCAATTGTATGGATGTATGGATTATTCTAAGAGGACTGTGAAATGAATTTCACTCTAGTAGTTGTAATATGACTCTTAGAATAATAGTTAAAAGGTAGATGTTTTAAAAGTAACTATAAAACGGTGATCTAAATTTAAAGAACGCATATAAAATGTAAGTGCAATGCTTACGAAAGGACAAATAGATGTCTTATTTTTAAAGTTATTAGTTTATTCATTCGGTTGTTTGCTTTTATACAATGCTATCTTTGTGAAACTATTCTTATGCTGTCTTATGTTTTATGGAGCTGGACATCTTAGGGGAGATTGTTAATTTCTTCTCATCTCTGCCTCAAACAACAGATGTGTGAACTTCAGCATATGTAAGATATCTGGTGTTGTTGTATTCCCTGTCCCTATGTGTTCAGCTGTATAGTTTACTGTTCTATCCCCTTCCTCATTTTTAATTTTCAACATAGTTGCAATGAAATTAAGGCTCAAGCTTAATCTCCATCTTAAGCTCTGTCTACACTATCAAATTTTGTGTGACAAAAAAGTGTGATATGACCATATATGGGCATGATGACATCACAACATGACCATATATAGGCATAGCGTTACTATATATGGGCTTGTCACATTTTTTTGTCAAAGAAAATTTGATAGTGTGGATAGAGCTTTATTTAACAATTATTGAAATCTAAGAAAACAACGTAGTTCAAACGATTAATATGGGATAAACAAGGAATGTAATGTTTATACAGAAACATTTTATATAATATGTAATGAGGCAACTACATTGCCATTTGTTTTTGAACTTTTAAATATTACCACTTAATTTTGTTACTCCTTGATAGTAAGTATGAAGTTTTAATGATGGTATGTTTTTCTTACATTGTGGGTTAATCAGAAAATCAGTACAAAATCAAATGCAGCTTTCTTTATGAGCCCTAAATTTGGTGGTCAGTTGATTGGTCAATTGACTAGTTAATGGACTGATTGATTGATTTTTTTATTGGTTATTCAGTTGATTTATTCGCATTATGAGACATTAATAAATTCGGAATTAGACTTGAGGAGGCTTTGCATTGAGGGCGACAACAGTCCCTTGAATGCTATTGCTCTTATGTGCCCTACCTCCAATCCAATTAAATTGTTGGTAACAAGTTAACATAAAGACAGGTGTATCATGTGATTTATGAATACATATGATGTGCAAGGTAAATGGGCTTGTCCGGAGTGTCAATCAAACTTAACAACAATATCCAAAGGGTGGGGCTTAACAGAAATGTCCATTATCTTAAGGTTGATTTGACTTGCTGACATGTATAACCTTATTTCTGAATGTTTACTCTTCACATTTTGTCTATTTCATTCAGAAGCATTCAAGTTGTAAGTACTCTATTCATCTACAAATATTTTGTTTTTTGACATGGAGTCATATGAGGCAATAATTCCATAAATAATGAAAATATTTTAAGCAAGTATTTCTTTATTTTCACGGTGCTATATTGTTGCTGATGCTTTACAATGATGTTGCTGTTTTGCAATTAATCTCACATTAATATTTTTCCAGTTCATTTATCATTTCTCCATAGATTATTTCAGTACTTGGCTTAGAAAAGGGACAAACCTTTATAAAGGGGGGTTTATGTTAATTGTTGGCTACTCCAATAAATTAAATATTAGACCGAAACTGTATGTAAATTTTAAACGTTGACAAAGAAACTCTGAGAAAATGTATAGATTTTTGTGTGAGCTACAAGAGACGACAGTATGAATGTTTCGTATGTAAGGATGAATAGACAAAAATCAAGCGTAGGTACTTGGAAATTAAACTACATACAATATGATACCTCATTGTGTTTTGTGTATTTTTTATTCACGTTTCTATCTAGCGCCCTCAGCACAGCACACAGTGATATCATCAATCTCATTTATTTTGTATTTTCCTTGAATGGTATGCTAAAATTAGGTTATTTACTTTTTTTGCTGATGTCTATTTTAAAAGAAAAATGTACATTAAAATGAATTGGCAACGTGAAAAATACTACCGCTTTTGAGTAGGCACTTACATTTTATTCAAAACTGTATAGTTTGTCAAATGCAGTTTAAAAAAAGGCTTGAAATTCACGCTGAATACGCACAATGAATTCTTGTCTAAAATACAGCAGGATCCTCATTTGGGACACACCAATTCAGGGGACACCCCTATTAAGGGGGAACTTTTCCGTGAAACGAGGGGAAATATATCTTTTAACACTACAGCCAACCCCTATTAAAGGGACACTTTCTTGAGTGTGCCAAATGGTCAAATAACCTCTACTAAGGGGACACTTAATTTTTTTTTCATTGTATCAGAACATTTACAGCACTAAGAAAAAAAAAAGAAGAAATTAAGAAAAATTCATTCAACTTTACATTTTGACACCTTTTGAGCAATAAACCATAATTTTCTCCCTTAATCCATGAGTGAATAACAGTATAGGCCTATTGCATGTGTTACTTCAGTAACTAATCTTGTCAATTTTGACTCTTAACAATGGGATTTATTTTTCTTTGTTTTTCGTGTATTTCACATGATTCTAATCCATATCAAAATATATTACTCTATTCATGATGCAACATCCATCTAATAGAAAGCTCTAATGTGATTGTTGCTATTTGTAAATAATAAACCAGTATTTGTTTACAATTTTATTTTTTTGGTTTAAAGTGTCCGCTATTAATGGGACACTTTTTATAAACATGGCTAAAATCTGCTGTGAAGAAATCAGAACCAAGTCAAGCAATCGCGCACAACAAAAAGAAATACAAAATGCAGTAAAAACCGAATACATTTATACGAGAAAAATAGATTGTTGTAAATTCATTTCTTCCACATCCAGAGGTGACGGAACTAGGGGGTGCTGCGTTAATGTGTGACCGGAAATGGTCTGCAGTCAGTTGGTTGTTACCATGCGCCAGTGACATATGAATAAAGTTTTGGATTTGTCGGGTAGTGAAATGATTATTGTACATTTTAAGTGCTCCAGTTGCTCCATGCATAAGTGTAAGCTAAATTACGGTGATTAATTAGCGATTACTTCGAAGTTCCATCTTTCCAAGAGGGGATGCAAATGTTTACGCCGCGGTACTCATTTTCACAAAGGAATACAATATTGTACATGAACACCTGGGAAGGAAGTGCAATATCACGTTATGTTGCCTAGTATACGTCTGTACTGTAGCGTGATGGGGGTGGGAGTGGATTGGACGGTAAGCATAAGGCTATGTTCACACACACGGCGTAAG
>NW_022691770.1:566254-594240 GCF_011630105.1 Anneissia japonica
CACCGCCAATTTCAAGCAAGTGTTGCTGAGACTTCTTCGAAGTTACTCTGGAGTTAGGTTGTATATGAGAATCATGAAGAAGATAGTTCTGTTAGCGACATTGATTTATTCAACAACATGATTCAGAGGCGAATTCAGAAATATTTAGATAAAAAGTATTTATTATATAATAAAGTTTTCATAGGTTTGTTTTAACACCGGTCTGTGTTACCTTACTAATGTAACTTTCTAATTAAAGAGAGCCACGGATTTGTCATTAAAGATTCGATAACAGGCCCTTAAAATTGCTAAGGTCGACTACAATTTACTTTATTTAATACATTTAAATCAAATTTAGATCGATCTTAATAATGTGACTTTAAAGGCCTACATGATAGCAACTAGGCCTATATAAAACATCATAATAATAATAATAATAATAATAATAATAATAATAATAATAATAATATTATTATTATTATTATTATTATTATTATTTAATATTATGATGTAAATAGGCATTTCATTATGGTGATTAATTATAAAAACAAAAACAAAAAAACATTGTTCTGTCTGTATCGTTTTAATTTCTTCATTTTCAAACAAATGTAATTTTGGTATTTTAAATGACCATTATGTACCACTGTTGTCTTCTAATCGGATTAAAATCTGGCCGAATTTTGACCGATATCGAAAAAAAAGGTTTGGCCGAATTTGGCCGTGGGATGGCATGAAGCCGCTTGAAGCCTGTCGATGTCTGAATTTGTTTAATAGCTCTATGGAATTTCTCGATGTCTCTGCGGCTTCTCATCTGTATTCGATTGGTAAATTTAGTGTGCATTAACTTGAGTGTACATTTTGAATTCATATTATACTTTGCAAAAATGACAAAAGTGCTATCTGTATTATATAATAGGTAAGTTCAATAAAAACATTATTATTATATTTGTAGCCAATTAGTTTCTGTCAGTTGGTTCCTGATAGACAGCACAGGCTATATCTTTGAAGTTATAATGCTACTTGAATAGCAACAGCAAGGCTTATTTCGAATACTCAAAAGACATTGTTTACACACCGGTGATCTTCATTGGCCAAGTTCAATACAAACACAAGCTAGGCCTACGTGTACAGTTGGGAGAGGGTGGGTATGTATATCGCTTGATCAACTTTGGCTAAAAATATGCGGTAAATTGTTATTATATGAAGTAAAAAACTTAACTCACTAGGCCCAGCCCCCGTCCCAGCCTATTTAGGCTTATCTGGTGGGTTGTTTCAGGCTTTTGGTTCTAAGCCTAGAGGTGGCCGGGCTAGCTAGCTAGACTAGGCTAGCCAGCTACTGACTGAGCTCCTTGGCCAGGGTGTAACGCGTAGATTCAGAGTTTTTGTGGGTAGGCTGTGGTCGAGTTCAGACAGGGATATGGTTGTCGTCATTGCATTGTATTTTATTTTATTATCAATTTTTACTATACTAAATATTATTCGTCTTTTTTGCCGTTATTTATCTTGCAAATATTTTGCTTCTGTGTATAGGCCTAATAATATTTTAAAACGTAGGACCCCAACGGAAACATAGCCTGCATAAGTTTTCTTTTTTACCTTTCTTGGGTTGTACTTAGATTAGTTAGTATGATGTCCTTGTTTTCCCTGTCATTGTACTCTTTGTATTTATTGATACTGAATAAAATCAATCAATCAGTCAGTCAATCAATCAACCAACATTTAAAGGGTACCTAGGACGGAGGTTAAATTGTGATCAGGATTATCAATGAAAATGAAATGAAATATTGAACTTTTAAAAAATGTCAACACAGAAAATTCATAAAATATGGAAATATGTTAACAAAATGATTTTTTTTTTTTTTTTTTTTTTTCATTTACCGATCTTTCTTGATTCTGTACTGAGATAGATAAAATCAACACCTTTTAAAGGCCAGAGCTTCTTGCCCACCCCTGTTGGCACTCCCAGCAGCAGTTGCCATTGTCTAATTTATTAATTGTTTCACATGGTTTCAGCTTTAGAAAATTTGTCTATATATATTTTTCCTTCTAGTTTAGCTAGACCGAATATAATAGAACGAATTTAGAAGCTGGCAGCACGATGACTGCAAGTTCAGATGAAGAGGAGTTGTTTGACGTTGGACTGACGTCTGATCATGCCTCTCTCATAAACCATCATGATGCAGAGAAGGATGATGATGATATTCTTAGTAGGCCTACACCAGTGGAAAGCAAAAAAGCATTAAAAACTGTGGTTTTATTCGCCTCATTTATATCTCTTGTAAGTTTTAATGTCAGAGTATTAATATTGTTTTTGTAGTATCTTGTGTCATCATTACTTAATAATAATAATAACAAATAAACCAATAAGTTGATATTGACTTAGGCAAGCTTTCGTCTTGTTGTTCGATCATTAATGTTTTGATACTTTATTTTATGATTATACTATTCTTTTTTGTTTTAACTTGAACCGTAAAACTTGGAGAATTCCATTCATTTGTCCCTCTTGTAACATCTTGGAAAAATCCTCCATTACATATGGGCAAAATTTGTGTTGATCAGCTAAAAAAAAAAATTATTTTTCTCGTTCTACATTTTGCCAATGATATTAACTTTCTGCGACCAAGCTGGATAAAACATTGCCAGTCTACTTGAGAACATGAACTGAGCGATTGCGAAGTGTAGTTTGAGTAAAATCATATGGGTGCTTTTTTAACATCAATCAACAGAAAATATAGTCTATAATATTTATTATGTTTAATATATTGAATGTCATTGACTTTAAAATCAACTGTAATTAGTTTGCCAATTTGTATTCATATTAAAGATGTATTGTCCCCTAAAAATAATCAATATTTATATAGCGCCTAATGCTAACTTCAAAGCGCTTAATAACAACCACCTCAAGGCACTTAACAGAACATATAATTGATTTTGCTTATATTATTTTTCTTAACAGGGCCTTGCAGTTGCCATTCTCGGGCCAACCATTCCGAACCTGATTCTGCAAGTTCGTACAGGTTACAGCCAGTTATCGTTCATATTTCTGACTCGTGGGTTTGGCTATATGGTCGGTGCTGTTGTTTCTGGATTTCTTATTGAACGTTGGAATCCATTCTGCATTCTTGGTTTTAGTTTAGCTTTATGTGCGGTGGCGATGTTGCTCATGCCTGCTGTTAAATCGTTGAGCATGCTTATCCTTCTGTTCATCCTCGCTGGATTTGCTATGGGAAGTATAGACACAGGTGTGTGGAGTAATTCATTAAGTGATTTTATCAATCAAAATTTTCATAAAACACTACCCTCCATGGAATGTCAATAGTTTCCAACAATAGATAATTTGGCCATTATGAACTTTAAGTGCTACAATAAGTTACATATAACAGACCACTGTTTTCCAGATCACCCTAACACATCTTTACCTTACGTATTGTTTTTTCTTTAATTACAATTATATTCAAAATGTTATTTTCTAGTATGATATTGTTATGACCAGATAAATAAACATTTAAAATCCTATTTTTTATGTTTTTATATTTTATTCAGGTGGAAATGTTCTGTGTATTAAGATATGGGGATCAAAATCTGCACCCTACATGCAGGCCTTGCATTTTAGTTTTGCGATTGGAGCATTAGTAGCACCCTTACTTGCAAAACCATTTATTAGTGTCCCATTTTCCGGAAATGATACTGCACTGGATTTTGTATGCCAGAAAATTGAAACATCGCATAGTTTGATCACGGAACAAGTTGTCTTGACTACTACATTATCTTCTGAAAACTTGCTGACTTCAACGCCACCAAAAGCTGTGACTGGAAACGAAATAACAAAAGCAACTACAATAATTCCTGCAAAAAGTACAGTTTCTTCAACTAAACTGTTTTCCACAACAGAACCGCTTGTAACATCAAAATCTAAAAGAGTTCTTACAACTAAACCGGTTACTACTACAAAACAGAAACTCACAACAGAACCAAAGACTACTACTGAACAGGTTCTTACAACAGCACCAGCTCTTACAACAGCACCAGCTCTTACAACAGCACCAGCTCTTACAACAGAACAGGTTACTACAACAGCACCACCTTTTACAACAGCACCAGTTACTACAACAGAACAGGTTACTACAACAGCACCAGTTACTACAACAGAACAGGTTACTACAACAGCACCAGTTACTACAAGAGAACAGGTTACTACAACAGCACCAGTTACTACAAGAGAACAGGTTCATACAACAGCACCAGTTACTACAAGAGAACAGGTTCATACAACAGCACCAGTTACTACAAGAGAACAGGTTCATACAACAGGAGAGGTTACTACTCCAGAAAAGATTCTTTCATCAGAACCAGCTCTTAAAACAGAACAGGTTAATACTTCAGAACATGGTCTTACAATAAAAAGGGATACTACTTTAGGACAATTTCCTTTTCAGAAGACAAATACCAATGAGAAGACTAAAGTAAATTCAACTACAGCTGTTGTTACACCTGCCAATATTGATAATTTAAGATCTTCAGCTCCATCTACATCTATAGCAAAACTGATCTCTACTACAGAAAATAAACCTGTTCAAAGCACCTTAAAAACAACAAAAGGAAAATCCCCAGCCAAAAGGAGACCTAAAAAGGCATCTAATGTAGAGGTGAAATTAACGGAACCACAACCATCAAACAATATGTCTGGTGAAAAGTTAAATAAACGAGATACAAGAGGGGTGGCAACTGGAATATCAACTGACAACACTGTTGAAGATGGCAGTAAATTATGGAACATTTATGGTATAATATTCTTTGTAATAACACTTAACAGTATTGCATTCTTTTATTTATCATGTAGAGGAGGTAATTATAAGCAATCACTTTATTCAGAAGTTAACAAGTCTTTAACTCATAAAAGTGATACCACAATAAGACTGCAGTTGCTCTCAATAATGTTTGTATTTTACTTTTTATATGTTGGGTCAGAGGTTGCATATGGAAGCTTTATTTTTTCATACGGCAAGTTTAGTGATTTGAAACTGAGCAAGGATCAGGCATCCTGGCTAAACTCCCTCTATTGGGGAATGTTTGCATTGTTTCGGGGAATTGCCATCATTCTGGCTAGCTGCACATCTCCACTGGTCATGCTCTTAGTTGACCTCATTGGTTGTGGGGGCGCTTCATTAATTCTTTTGATATTCAAGGGTAGTAATGCTCTAGCATTGTGGGTAGGAACTGCAGTCTTGGGAGCAAGCATGGCATCTCTTTTTCCAAGTGGATTATCATGGTTAGGACAATACATAAAGGTTACTGGTACTGCAGCATCAGTACTTGTCGTAGGTGCATCAGCAGGAGAGATGGCCATTCCCTTCGCTGTGGGCCACTTTTTTCCAGACTTCTGTCATTCCAATAATGAAGGTAAAAACATCCAGGTACTTATGTACACCATGTTTGCAGTTACCATATTTACATCCATAATCTTTTTGTTAGCATATAGATTAGCAAAGAAAAGAGGAGCTCGTTACAAAGACCACCATCTGGTGCCAGAATCATCCATGATGTTAGAGCTACAGTCCACCGATTAATAAGTTCAGTTTAGACATACGGCATAATTTTTGTACGGCATAACTAATTATCATTAACAAAAAATGTTTGCCAAGCTATACAAATCACGTTTGCATTAAAAACATTCTTTTAACATTTGCTATAAACTGGTGGCACTTCTGTATGCTTCATGCAACAGTTTGATATTTGTCTAATGGATAGAACCACCCACACCCCCCCCCCCAAAAGCTTTTTCCCTGAAATGTGTATCTTCTATAAAGCAGCCACTACTTTGTTATACTGATGCTCGTTTTAGTAAAGAGTGTGATGACATGGAGATGAATTTCAATATTGAATCAGTGAGTGTGATATATTGTGCTAATAACTGTATATAAATAACTATAAAATTCATGTTTTTTTTATGCTAGAACTTGCAAATGTTATAGTAGGCCAACTTTTGATTATTGGTGAATATTTATAATTTGATAATCCAAAACTAATATAAGGAGTTTTAATTATGGTAGTGGCAAATATGCCAATCAGATCTATTTATAAAGTAATTCTGTTCAACATAAAGTAATAGTAAGCATTATTTAGATGAGATTTGTAAACTAAGCAGACTAAATATCTACATTGGTAGATAAAAAAATATTTTTACTGTGAAGATTTGTGTGTACTTGTAAGAGAATCAACAGATTTCATGTTCATTACATTTTTTTAAATTATAATCAAAGTCGTAGATTAGTAGAGTGCAAACTAAACTAAACTATATAATAAAAGTATGTATGTAGTGACTAACCACCAATTTTAGTTGTTCATAAAGGGGTAATTACAGTGTGTAAGTCTAATTTTATGGGATAATTGAAAGCTAAACCGTTTTGATATTAAGCATGTACACATTTTGTGGTTTGACATAATACCGCCATGTTATTTATAAAAACTGTTTGATTCGTCAGTGCTGCACTAATTATTCAAGAGCTCTTTTTACAAATTGTTGTTAAAATGGTAGTACCATTAGTTATTGGTTAAAAAGTATATACCTATCTGCCTTGTGGCAACATTTGTAGGTCTGTTATTATTGATTTTCAACTAGAGTTGTGGCATTTATAGAAAATAGAATATATCTGTTGCATTGGTTAGACAAGAGCGATGCATTTGTAAAGGGCACGTAGTGTTATTTACAGTAGGCCCTGCCCCTTGGATATCGTTGCTAAGGTCCTACAAAACAATAGTCGTAAGTGTACGTAAAATACGTGCTTGTAGGGCGTGTATTTTTGGCCTTGTTCTCAAGTTTAACGCTCCAGAAATTGTAAAATGTGTCAATGTTTACAATTAGCAAAGATTGTATCCCCACTCCCTGTGATAAGTTGCAATTCTTTATACACTTTTTAAAAACATGCCACGCAAGTAAAAACTTCAGTAACCGTCGCTCTTTCTGAGGTAGAGCCTACTGCAACACTTACCAGATATATTCCATTTTGCATAATTACTAAGAAACTTGCACAATGCCGGTCCATTCATACATCTATAGCTGTTGAAAATGTAAACATTCTGATTGCATCCCTTACAGTGATACTTATCTTAGGGACATTCCCACATGTTCTTCTCGTAGTTCACATTGACTTAGCGGTGCTCATGCCAACCCTCCCCCTCCCATCCCAGAAAAAGCTGCACCCCTGTTACAATCTTAATTTTGAATAATTTGATGATATAATATTTGTCCCGATCATAATCAAACCTCAATGCCAACTTGCTGCAGTCGCCTTCTTGCATGCTCAGAGAATTGAAAATTGCTGGTAATCCTTTTATATACAATATAAAAGTTGTTTTTTTTACCTCAATGCCACCTTGTATAATGATGCATATTGTAGTCCAATATTACTACTTCCAGAGTTTTATATACTTAAAAATAAGGCCTAGATTAGTTACCGAAAAAAACAGATTTTGATATATTACCAATTATATAATTAAGAAACTTGTCTATTTTTTAAAGCATGGTATACAAAAGAAATGATGACTAAGATATTTTCTGCAATTTGTCTGCTGTCCCACCAATCAGTTTATCAACTATAGTGTATTAGTGTTTGAACTGTTTTCAGTATGCGTATGAAATACACGCCCACTCAATTAATACTCTCTTCAAAAGGGGAATGATCTTTTTTCTGTTGATACTTAAAACAAGATAGGATGTATTTTTGTATTGCGATTTATTTGTACAGTTTATCATTAAGGTTTTTTTGTAATTACCGTACCAGTACATAAATTGTTTTTTAATTACTTTCCTTTTATTTTTGAAATGTGTAAATTGACATAGATGAAAATCCTATAATATATTTTTTATGAATCCAAAATTAATATTTTTATTTAAAATCTAATAAAATGAAAACAGTGTACTGTTTACAAACAATATATTTAAGAATTAAAAGCTGTTTTATTACACTGACACATTGGGAAAATTGTTTAAAATAATATCTTTTGGTAGTAATCTTGAAACTATTTTAATATCTCAAAGCTAATAATAGTAAATACAGCTGACATTAAGGTGCTTTAGTCGATGGCTTGTTTAACCTTGATGTACTTTTATATTTGATTCTTTTATTTTTATTGAATGGTTCCCACGAAATGTTATATCATACGGTACAGTATACTTAACAGGCATATTGAATGAATAAATAGCTAGTAGAATAGTAGTTGCTTCTTAGCAGTTTTATTTTAAGGATCATCAATCCAGCATCAAAAAATAACAATAATTAAAGTCTTTTTACACAATAAAAGAGATTCTTTTTATTGATTTTTATACAAAATTGTAAATTTCCAATTTTGATTTTGAATATTACATTGACATCAACCAGTTTAACAAAAATAGAACCATACATGATTACTGTAATAAATATACATGCACTATGCTTCCAAATGTGACAAACTACCTCGGTATCAGTGAAAACCTGGAATACTGAGGGAACGTATTTAGCAGCTCGCATCACCTCATGCAGTGGTAACACAGGCTGAAGATAGTTTAGTCGGTCCGGTTTTAGATGTGCCCACATATCATTAAATATGAGACAATCACATTAACTTCTAAATATTTACACTCACTTCAATTATTAAGTACAGTTTATCAAAAACTCAAAACTACTTGCAGCACGTTCTATCAGAAGCAAGACACCTAGAACGTTGATGAGGATTCTGTTTTACCCATCCTCAAATATTTTGCATATTTTTAAACCATGCAAGTCCACTCCAGAACATTCTGGCAAACCACCGTTGGCACCATGTCAGCTGCGGCTGCCGAAGGGTAAAGTCAGGCAAGTCCACTCCTCTGTCAAAGTATAGAATAAATGGTCAAGTAAAACTTTCTAAATATAGTTCGTGTTTGGAAAGAACAATAAATCTGATCCGTAATAGTTGCATAGGTTGTTTCTTTTTCTTAAATAATTCATGAATCATGAATGCAGGTGATCACTCACACTTCCTCTTTAACCTTACAACACACTCCTCATATTTGTAATGTTTCATCAGCATATTCCTGCTTCAGTTCATTTACGGTATCATGAACGCTGATACACAGGAACTCCCCCATAGGAACTGGTTCCCATCTGTTTTTGTGTTGCCATGGCAATCTTATCTTGGGAGATCCTACGTGCTTTGTCTTGGTACTGTTTCAATTTGTCATCCAACAAATGGTAAGCCTAAATGAAAAAAAAAAAAAAAAAATGAAATGTAGAAGTATAAACTGTAATTATTTTGAAAGGTTTTGCCGTGCATAGCTATAGGCATATGTACATCTTGTTTTGCTAGGTGTAGGCAGACATTTAGTTCTTGTTATACTGTTCACTAACTTTGAGGACAGGTAAACCAAACAGTAGCTGGAAGGATTTTGTTAATAATTCTGCATGATTTGTTTATGTTTAACAAGCCAAAGACAAACATTGCAATATATTAGAATATTTGTATGCAAGTACAGTAAAGACTATTTTTGATTTCTAGTATGCATTGTAAGACCATAATGTTTTTCAATTTAGAAGTTTTTATGTTTCTGTTGTTAAGCTGATATTTAATTTTGCATTGAATTAAAAAAAATATATATACATTAGGTTGGAATGGGTGTGAATTAAGCAGTAAACCAGGAGGCAAAATGTACTACTACAATTGTGATGTGCAACGTCCAAGTTTAGGTATTCCCGCTAGAAACAGAAAATAAATAACAGTTCTACATGTTAAGGATGAACCCACATTCATCCAGTTGAAATGTAAACATCCTGGACACATGTATTATAAACATGAGGATGAAAGATTTAAAACTTCTTTCCTATGTGATCCTTCTGGTTGTGAATTGGGCAGTACACACTTTCTTAAATTTGCACATGGGTCACATTGCACACAGCCGTTTCATAGCGACATAAATTGATGCGCCCTCTATTGCGTAAATGCGCAGAATTGGTATGCGTGTGTGTTAAAATACAAATCCGGAAGTAAACAATTCGTCACTCTTTGCTTACAACTAATAAATCCTCTATCCTTTGCCGACCAATTAGAAGGCAAGAACAACTTTACATCATGAATAAACATGAGGCAGGTCACCCACGTTGTTGTTTTTCATAATATCGTGTGGCACATTCAGTGATCGAAAGAAAATCCGAATCTGTAAGTGTTTGAAATTGCATCTTTTTTAAAATACAAAATATGGTCTTTTTGAAGCATAACATAGTATCGATAATTAAATTGATTACCGACAATTGTCATAATTTTTCAGAGTTAAAGTAGGGGTGTTTTGAAATGCCTAGTGTGTCTACTTTCATCTACAGGCTGTTTTGTTAGGACATAAAACCTAGTTTTGCATTTACATGAATGTTCATATTTCAGATTTCTTTTATTTTCCACAAATAACATAAAAATATGAAATATATGTGGAGGAGTCTATAATAAAATCATGTGCTGCGCAGAGCACAGATCTTTAGACTAATAGCCCCCTTAACAAAAAGCATAATAATAATAATAATAATAATAATAATAATAATAATAACAAATTAATAAAATAAAAAATAATAATAATAAATAATAAATAATAATAATAATAATAATAATAATTATTATTATTATTATTATTTGTTAAGGAGGCCTGGGTGTAAGTTTGATATTAGGCCTAGCATTATGTCATGTGTTATGGACTATCCTAAAGAACTTTATGAAGTAGCTGCATGGAACGTGCGCGCTTCCTATTGTAATAAAAAGCATGTTCTAAACACTTAATGTCGCGATTATGTATGCAATCAAAACAGCTGTGAGGAACAAACCACCCACAAAAGGTTAGAAAGGATTCAGTGGACACAAAATGACTATTACCAGATAACCTCCTGAACACTGCTGATCTCTTATATATAGATGAATGCCAACATGTGACTGACAAACTAAAGTGTTCATCTCTGTAACACTGATTGCCCTTCCATATCACTAATCATCATGACTTACTTTGTATGAGTTGTATAACCAGTTAGGAATGTGGTAACCCAAGGAAAGTAACTTATGCACAACCCAACGATAGTGCCTATGGTCACCGACTTGATCAAACTTCTCCAGGTAGGCGCGTAGCATCCTCCACGCTAAATCTGCCGGGCTGTGCAAGTAATAATAACAACAACAGTCAGTCTGATGTACAACTCATGACTACCATATTATCAGTTATTAATGTCAAATGAAATTAATCTATATACTATAAGTCACCAGTTACATCAACATTTAATCTCCAATAAATATTTTCATACACTGATTTACATGTAATGCATGGTTTGTTTGACCTTTGTTCATCCAACCCCATATGCCTAAGCTTACCTGAGATCCTTGGCAGCCTGTAGATTAGATACGTCATTTGCTGACAGCCACTCCCAAGAGTAAGGTTCCACTTCACCACTTAGACTAAGTCTTACACACCTTATATAAAAAACAATCAGTGAAGGTACCATTCTCAAAATGTTTCTAAATAGTAATAGCGAGTGCAAACAGTGTAAATTTTGCTACAAATATGAGCATGTTGTGGCAAAATGGCTACGCTGTTGCAAAAATTGAAATTCAAGTTATTGGTATTTTCAGATACCTTAGTATGTAATCTTTAAAATGAGGTGTCATTCATTAAAATTGGACATTCCAAGCCCTAGTTATTGAAAAGTGAAAGTACAGCACTCTTAGAGTCAATATGAACATGATTTTGAGTAATTGCCTTCCAAAGTTATTTGTGCATACATTGTTTAATAGAATTAACTATCAAAATAATCGTAAGTAAACAATTTGTTGACCATTTGCAGAACTAATACATTGGGACATGATTAATAAGACATTAAACTGTTTATCTGTAGTAAAAAACAAAAAAGGATTTTTAGGAAATTTTTTTTCACAGTACTGGCCTGTGCGACAATTTAACCATTTCGCAACGACATGCCTCATATAATAATAATATGTGTGATTCACCCATATACTGTATAGGCATAATGATGTCATATTACACCCATATATGGGCATGATGTCATATTACATCCATATATGGAGACATGATGTCATATTACAACCATAGATGAGCATGATGATGTCATATCACACCCATATATGCACAATATTGTGTGGACCAAGTGTTATACATATCAGATATTGCAGTACCTCAATGTCAGACCTTCTAGAACACTCTGCAGAGAGAGTTTAAATGTTTGACAAATAGTAACAGCAACGTCAAACAAACCGACAGATATTAACAGCGATACGGTTTCATGTGGAGATAATGTTGGACCTGCAAATAAAATCAAAAACACAATCCCATATTAATGATTTTCCCCTTTTATTTTTCCCATACTACATTTGCTGTTTGCTTCCTCAATCGTGATTAACAATATTGAATTTGATAATTCTTTTGACATGTATTCTTGCAATATTCTCTTGAATGCCCCGTCACCTCTCTAGATTACCTATCAAGCCCAATTGTAAGAATACTATACAATACAATATAATATTCCTTACTTGCAATTTTGTCAATTTAAGTCACCATAATACCATATTTGTAGCTCTGTACATTACATACAATGCCCTAATTTAAGCTACATCACCATACCTTGTAGTCCCCTATATTACAAATCATGCAAATTGTAAACATTGATCATGGTCTGTTGTTAAGCACTTTATATCACCCAGTATGCCCTGCTAAAAACTATACAGTATTTGGTAGTGCACTTTACCTGTGGCATTTGAAGGGTCAGATGACTGCTTAATGTACTGCAGTCTAGCTGTAACCAGCAAGTACTCCTTCTCAATCTGATCCAACTCAATCACTTCCACCTTCCGTTTACCTTTAAAAACAAAACCAATAAATTACCATGATAATTAAAGGGGAAAAAATTACAAGAAAAGAAAAGTGATCATAGTAAGCAAAAATGGGAGAATGTAACAAAAGGAAGGAGGATCAAACAAAAAGCCTAAATTGTTTTTCTAACTCATCCCCCAAAAGCATAACATATAATGAAATATTATTAATAATAATAATACTATTGCTTTACTATAGTAACAACAACAAGTATAATTAGTAAAAGCTTCAATTAATTTAATAAAAAAAACATGTCACTCCATTTATTGTATGCATCTTTTGCACTTTTATTTGAACAATATATTGCATAACAGAAAACATCAGATTTCTAAAGATAGCATTCAAATAGTACCTTGTATCTCTTTATCTTCACCATCGCAACTTCGTTTTGGAGATGCACCAGTCATATCTTCACGATTTGGTTGAATGCACACCGGTTTGACTATCCATGCGTAGTCTGGATCTACTAACCTCAGAGAATTCATTGCTGCTAGGTAGCATTTGGCCTGTTGCTGCAGCGCCCTCTCGCCAATTACCTCCTGGCCTAAACGCATACCATATTCATACATGGTACTACCAGCTACAAGGAGTCATTCATATTGTAAAAATGAAGATAACAACAAATACTTTGAATGTCTGTAGTGAACCTGTTTAACATGCATAATCATAGTTAAAATGTAAACATACAATGCTCATGACTGCTGCTGATTGGCTATGATGCAGGCTGTAGCTTCACTAGATACAATGAACAGGGGTGGTAACACTGCAAGCACTTTCATATTTTCTCTAAAGCATTATGGGCAAATATAAATAATTAGCATTAGACCCAACTGATCTAGAGTAACACATATTCAGACTTCAAAAATAAATACAGGCTTAATTAAAATCATGATGACATGAGGGTTGGTATTGTATGCATATAATAGAGTTTTTTTTTAAATTAAATAAATACATTTCTTACCTTTGCGATAATTTCCTCGAAATGTGTGAAAAGCGTACAAGAAATCATAGTAATTATGCGTCTTGAGATCGACAGAGCGTGCTCTGGATTCTATGATACTCACAACCTGTAGAGGACATGAAACACCGTTCTTTAACCAAATGAACAAAGAAATAGTGGAAGTATTTAAAAAGTTGCATTTCATTTCAATCATCAATATTTATCATCATCCATCACCTTCAATACTGTATCATGAATAAGCATAATGGTACTTACCTCATCATGAAGATCAATATAAGGGAATTTACAGAGCTGTTTGATTTGACCAGTTTCACACAACACTACAACAAACTGACGTAGACAATCATTTCGCCTGTTAAAACCAACAAAAAAAAACATATCATACAATATGCCTCTACCTTTCTAATTTTACAAATTGTTAGATGTTATTATGTAGCTCAGGCCAGTAACTAAGGGGTTTATGATTAAATTCGTTTTAGCACACGACATTTGACAGAGAATCCTCCCTACTTCTCACATATAATTTCCAATCCTCATATTGGTGACTTAAATCAGTGACAAATAATTTTCGTCTCGCATTACCTTTCTGGATCGGGGTTAGCTGTCATCGCAGCATAGGCCTGTTCATTATTTCCTAGTTCTAGATGATGTTTAAACACTTTACACCACAAGATAGGCTGGAAAAACAACAGAGAACAAAATAAATGACTAACATCTCATCTATTTCTGTATTTACTGCAGTAGAAATGCAAACTGTTTATAATTAACATTAAAAATGTGAATAAAATTTGAAATATATTTTAAAGCAAAAGAGACCACATTGTTGTCTGTGTAAATTGTAGACATACAAACTGTGTATAAACAACATTAAAATGTGAATAAAAGTTGAAACATACAAAAGAGATCATATCACTAAAACACTTATTTTTTCAACACTTACTATATTTGTATCATCTTCATCCCCAACACTCAAAGCAGTATTAGCTAATAATATCACAAGGTCTGGGTATGAGAACTGTTCAAACAGACGAATCACCTACATCAAATAAAATATATTATATAAGTAAAACAAAAACGTAATAATATTTATACAATTGTATTCTTGTCAAACAATATTCACACCAAATTATGGAATCAACTTTGATGTTTCAATTGTTTTTTTTATATTGACTGTGTAAATCCTTGTTAAATAAATATTAATTAAAATAAATATAAAATTGACAAAAGTATAAAAATGAATAATAAGTGAAGTGTTTCTAACTAGGCTCATTAAGTGGTGGAGGGATTGACCATATGATTTAAGGACTTCAAGCAAGCTCTGCACCACCATGCAATAAGCCCAAGTAAGATCACTGACCTTCAAGTAATAGAGCGTGTCCAAATGTTGACCGTCCATCTGCTCCGTCATCAGTAACTTGTGCAACATGAAATTCTCGTCGGTGATTCGGTGAGCGCCCTGTAGGAAGCAGTCGAGAGCCTTATATGGTTCGGCGGAATTCAGATAGCACTGACCTTGGATGAACTTGCGTGACGATACGTTCCATTTACACCATGGAGTCAGCAAACGAAGGAATTGCTGAGATACAAAATATTTACATTTACGTCATGTTATTGCACTTAAAAAATGAGAAATATTCAAATATTAGTCTAATTATCCATCATGTGCATGATTCACCCAATTAACCACACATTTGGATAATTTGACCAAAACATATAATACTCATAATGTTTGCACTGCATTTTTGTAGTCAAACAGATTAGGTACATGGTTAGGTTGACCAAAATAAAACATTCAAACGAGGATGTTATGCTACAGTGGTATATAAACGAGGATGTTATGCTACAGTGGTTTATAAATGAGGATGTTATGCTACAGTGGTATATAAACGAGGATGTTATGCTACAGTGGTTTATAAATGAGGACGTTATGCTACAGTGGTTTATAAATGAGGATGTTATGCTACAGTGGTATATAAATGAGGATGTTATGCTACAGTGGTTTATAAATGAGGATGTTATGCTACAGTGGTATATAAATGAGGATGTTATGCTACAGTGGTATATAAATGAGGATGTTATGCTACAGTGGCATATAAATGAGGATGTTATGCTACAGTGGTATATAGGATGCTCGCCTTCCAATCCCAGGATCCTAGATCTAAGTGCTGTAAAACACCAGGATACATGTTCAGGGGTGGCACAGGATTTGCCCGACCGGGGTACGCCTCACCAATGAGAGTGCAAGTGGGTGTGGTCAGAAAGTTTCTCGGAAACTATGATAATCTATGGTTTTTGTAGACATATTTAATCAATTTTAGAGTCTACTAATATGAATGGGTGACAGCTCTTCTCGACTGGCTCCACCCCCACCCCCCACCCACTCATGTCACCCCACTGGTGCCACCCCCAAAATATTTTTACAATTAACATCTACACAAGATGCATAACAGTATCCATTATTATATTATACATTTAAAATACCAATCAAATGTTCTCCCTATCAAATTTTAATACTTGCCAGTTTCTTCCATCATGGAATTTTCCAGATTGTCATCAGTGAGATCAACGAAATTAAGGATCAGTTTAAATGCATGGATTGGTTCAACAAAATTCAAAATTGCTTGAGATACTTGATTTGTGATTGCCGATTGGCTGGCCCCTTGCTGTTCACTGTAAACAAATAGAATCAAGAACAATTTACAATGAAAATAAAACCAACAAATGATGATATATTGTTGAATGGACCTTTCTTTCCAGAGTGCCAATCAAACTTAACAACTGACCAATCAGAATAGTACCAGGAATACGTGCGTGTCCTACAAACGTATTTGTAGGACCCTCTACAAATATGGTTAAAAAAAAAAGTCTCATTTTCATCACTAAATTATCACAAGCACTTTAAGATAAGTTTAAGAACAAACCTTATTCCCACTAGGATACTATCAGCTATCTGTTCCACAAGAATATCAGCCTGTTCCTGATGAAAAAGATTGTGCTCAAAGGATGAAGTATCCTGGCTACTCAGATGCTGCTGAATAAGCTGTAGAATTGTTGATATTGTAACAAGGTCTTGAGCGAGGGCAGGCTCTATTGATAGGAAAATGAGGATTAAAGGTAGAAACAATCTTTGATTTCACTTTATTCTTCTAAGATTCAAGTGTCACTAAGATGACAAGGTGGAGCCCAAGAAACAAAACTACAAGCCTTAATTTACTAAAATTATTTCGCCTGACTTACAAAAACAGTTAGAGAGTAGCAGAATCGAGTATTGAAATTGTATAGAAAAAAGAGAGGACCAAAGAATGAGACATTGTATACATAATTATCTAATAGTGAGGCTGTTGAGAAACTTATATGGCCCATGTACCTTCAAACATGTTACTGATTTAAGGTGGTAGTGATGATCAAAAATAAAACTGCATACATATAAATTGTAAAATAAATATAAATTGTCAATTCTTCAGTAGGGAATTTGACACTGACCAGAATATAATAACACTTATATGAAATATTTTTAATTACCTTCTTGGTTTTCGATAAAAGCTTCAAGCTTTAGCAGAGAACATTCCTTGGGGTTGAAGCAGACTTCTTCCAGTATATCACAAGTTCTTAGAACAGATATAATATTCTGGGAAATTGCAAATAAATCACAAGTATTGTATTGCATAAAAAGCTAATATGAATAAACTATTAATTGTAAAATATACTGATATGTGACAATTTGATCTGTTAACAAAGAATGTCTTAGTAGTTGTTGATACCGCGTGTCACTCACCAGTTGTCCCACAACTGGTGAGTTGGTCGCATATACACCTAGGGAACTATATGCTTTCCATAGTGAAAAGGTGTAAGATGAACAATCCTTAATAGGACACTATGTTTACACATATTTTAAAACAACCTGGACTTACCTAAGGATCTACAAATTTAAGTTACTTGTTACTAGGTTGGGAGTGATAATCACATACCTTTTTGACCAACACTGGCATCTGTGTATTTATATCTACAAATATTCCAACCGGCTTATTGGCAACCTGTAAAGAATAAATAATAACAATAAAAATTACCCAGCACTTATAATGAACCATCTATACAGATATATTCAATTAAAATATTGAATTTCAATGAATTTCAATGTTATTTATAATTAACTCCACACAAATTGTATACAACTTATCTTTAATCTCTTACTACACTATTAAACTTTATGTGATACACACCTCATTTGCCCATATATGTTTATGAATGATATCACCATGTCCATACATGGATATGATATGACATCATCATGGCTAATAATCATTATCTATTTTATCATCTGCTAGCAACAAACCTCATGGTACTGATAACAACAAACCTCATGGTACTGATAACAACAAACCTCATGGTACTGATAACAACAAACCTCATGGTACTGATAACAACAAATCTCATGGTACTGATAACAACAAACCTCATGGTACTGATAACAACATGTGTAGAATTTTGACCAGCTTTGCTGTTGTACTTCACAGTACTCTTGCATGTCCATCTCACCACCACCAAACCGATGCTTGATCTCGTTCTCAATCGCATCTATCACTTCCTTTCTCAGCATGCTTGGATTCAAGTTTGAGTCTGTGATGTTACGACCATCTACGGAACGCTGACAAATCTGACGGATTAAAAGCCCAGAAATGACAACTTAGATGGCATTGTGAAAAATTTGTGTACAAAGTGGTATACACAAACTTGATTTCCCATTTGGACACAATTTTCTTAAGGTATTGCTTAATATACAAGTTATTGTTATATCATAATTTTAAATAAATAAATATATATATAACTATAAATTAATGTGTGGAAATGATTAAACAACTTACATTTAGAGCTCTGGCAATTGCTTGTAAACAGAATCTTCCAGAATCAAAGATTTCTTGTAGGTACACCTCCTGAGAATAATGAAAACAGATGTGATAAATTAATGAACGTAAATTACCAGTAATATAATACAAAATGAAACAAAAAACAAATAAATAAAATAAAGATTTTTATAAATAAATAATAGTAAATAACAATCCACAAATAACACTAAAAATATGTACATTTATCGAAACGAAAATAGTTTACATCAGACAAATCCAACACCACCACATTTTTTTGTTTAATGACAAAATGTATATAAAGCTTACTTTTATAAAAATGAGAATAACTTACCCGGGACTCTAAGAATGGCTGGAACAATACATCTGCCATTGGGTTTACAGCTAAGTTTATAGTCTTCCATCCACACACACTGTCAAAATATAGTTTGGTTTAAATATATTGCAAGGTGATAAACTTTGGTAGGCCAGCATCTTACATCCTACAATTTCACAGCTACCTTTCCACCTGTGCTCCATGGAGATTATTTTACAAGAAAATTCAGCATTGACCGAATATATTTAACATAATGTATAACATTAAAATCTATATACATTTTGATGAAAACATAGAAAAGTATCCTTGCCCACAAAGGACACAAGCGATTGGACTGTGAGAAAAATGAAGACATCATCATTCCCACATATGGGCAACACTCATACTTTTCACACTAAACATGAAAATAACAGGCTGCCATACCCTCCAAGGTCAGTGTACTTGGCAGTAGTCTCTCCTCCAGATGTCCATACTGTCCAGACCTGATGTTCAGCAAGGCAAAAGTCCACCAAAGCATCTTTGGGAGAGTACAAAGAGGCTAGCTTCTTCAACTGGTACTTGCCATTATGTTGCATAAACTTTACAATCAAAAACTAAAAGGAAGAAAATTTAATCTTTATTCTACAACAACAAACAATATAAACGTAGCCATGAATGTTATAATGCTTATTACATTACATGCTGTCTTGTTTACTATCATTACTACTATCTCCCTATTCCCCACATCACCCCCTCCACCCATTCTTATCAGCAAATAATCAAAATCATCAAATTATCAGCTGCAGCAATAATACACCATCACAATCAGAACAACATAAAATGTTTTACCTGACATCGATCTGGAAATTCTAAGTAGACTCCAAGCACCAGGTTCTTTTTATCACTTCCATATGCTTTCTTTATAATATGTCTGGTTGCTACAGTATCATGAATATTACTTTTGTCTGGAATAAAGTCTAGCAAACTGGTTGACAAGGTACACTCTTGATTCTGGAAACAAAACATATCAGACAAGCGTTAAGTGCAGTCTAGTCCGCCAAAGTCGACTCTGTTTAAGTCCAAAAAATTCGCGTCAGTCGAATTTTTGAAAAAGTCCCAATTCTTTCCTATGTATTACTGTGTAAATTGTTTGTTTAATTCGAATTTTTATAAGTCGAATTTCGGCTATATCGACGAAATTTTCCGGTCCGGATAGGCCGATTTTAAAGTAATTTCAACCACACAAGTCGAAGTTCCAAATTTTTTAGCGCACATGGGAAAATACACAGCCGTGGGAAAATACAAAGTTCAATCCTTGCTGTACGGCACCAAGTTAGCCAAGTCAAAACTAACATCTCAGACAGCGCGATGTGGAACTTGGCTCACATGATCGTATGTCATAAGTGGCAGTCTACTCTCACACTACAGACACCCCTCCGGACCGGCTCCAATGTTCAGTTTCGGAATAGGGAGTTTTCAGGAAAGTATTTTATTAAAAGACGAATAGGAATGATTTTGGAACGTTTGGTTTTGCGTGAAATTCGATTTTGTGGGCAATGAGTACACATAGTATTGTTCTATGTTAATATATTTTTTTTTTTCCCGAAAATTTGCAAGTCAAAATCTGTATAACTCGATCTTTTTATGCCAGTCCCATTAGATTCCACTTAGGCGGAGTCGACTGTACTACAAAAAATTACTGGATAACCACCTTAGCCTCCTGAAAAAGATATTGGGGAGGGGGAAGTCTCGCAGTTTGTATTTTATTGGTTATTCGTATGTTATCACATATTGGTAGGAATACGTACCTTGCATGACCAAACTCGAAGGAAGTGATCTTTACATACACAGATGATGAATGTGTCTTGGACTAAGTTGTGCATACAAACACTTAAGGCAGCATCAGTAGATTCTTGACCCCCTCTGAACACTGATGGGACGAGCCCACTCCATAGCCTAGACATCCCAAGGGGCTGGCTCAGTTCCCTCTGTGTTACAATACCTGCAACAGAAAGGAAAATTGGATTTCAAGATCATTTTTTATATATATACAATTTCATGATTACAGTAATTATGAAAATATTTCTTACTACATAAATTCTGTTGCAAGGTGGACTGTTGAATTGATATAATAATTGGACCACTCAAACAACTAAAAACAATAAATAAATAACGACAATGTGAAAGCATATGCACACGTGCGTTTGTTTGGACATGTGTGTTTGTAGGACACACACATATTCCTGGTATTGCTCTGAATGGTCAGTTGTTCTGATTGGTCTGCTGATTGGTCAGCTGATTAATCAGACCCTGTTAATTGGTCATTATTAACAGTTGTTTTGTTGATCAAGATTAAATACAGTTATTTCTGAAGTACTTACCACCTAAACCAATAGCTGGCAGCCTCACAAGAGTAATTGAGCCTTTACTTGTTGCCATGGCAAAGAGGGCTTCACCGTCATTGGTTAGACAGGATGAGCTGGAATGTATTTCATGGTGATGGGTTGTGGATTGGTCAAGTGTGTACATGTTTGCTGGTTCCTGGAGGCTAGCAACAGAGATGTCCGCAAAAATGGAAGACACAGTACAATCTGCTGAATATTGCTCCTATCAATGGATATATATAATAAAATTTACCAGTTTTTAATTGGTTCAAGACATTAGAAGCAATTTCCTTTCAATGATTTACAGACTTTCTGCTACAAATCCTTAAAGTGATCATCATCCAATTTAAGGATATATATGCAAAGAATATACAAATGGTATTTTATTTATATATAACTGTTAAATCATTTTTTCATTCTTATGTTGAATTAAATGAGCTAATTTTTTTCAAGATTGCTTTTTAGATTTTGTTGGTGACAGTATAACAATAATAATATAGGGAATTATACTGTGCCTTTTGCCAAGGGATAGAAAAACACTGGCAATGTTATTATGTATTACCCCTGGCCTTTGGATCCATAATTAGCAAATCGCTCCCACAAGGTATATCTGTAAAATGATGCCCTTCGACATGTAGTAATAGATTATTCTCTTACCATTCTCTGCATTCTAGTTGGATGCGGAAATATTAGTCGTAGGACACTATTCACCGTGGTGACCAGGATAATAACATTAGCATGTGTCTCATGGATTGTAACTGTCGGAAAGATGACTGCATCTTGTAAGTGGATTCTAACAGTGTTACCGCAGAGGTTGCCATCCAGCGAGTCTTCAACAAGTTCCAAAGTGTCTTTACTTGAACGCCTGAAAGAACACAATATATTCCGTCATCTTTTAACTCACCCCAAATGAATATTAAACAATCTTTTAACCTCTAAAAGCACAAAATATTTAGGGGTCATCCATAATTATCAACATTTTCAAAAGAGTACAAAACATACGCTTTAGGGTGGGAGGGATTGAAAGTGTAGGCATAAGTACTATTTTATGAAAAACATAAAATGTTGATCTCAAAATGACACAAATCAACATTTTATTGTGTACACTTTCGGGGGAGGGAGGGGGTAACAGAAAAGAGTATGTTTTGTACTCTTATCAAAATGTTGACAATTATGGATGACCCCTAATATCAATTCTGTAATTTATTCTATTGCATCTCTGTGATTCAGATTTGTCCTATGCTTGTATTTTGTCTCCTTTATTTCATATAATAAATTTTCATGTTTTATTGAATGAATGCAATTTCAATACAAAATATACATTTAAGTCTACTTCATTTCATGGTGGATCTTCATCATGCTCTGAACTGTCCTGATCTTAAGTGCACAGCTTACCAGTAGATGAACCTGTTTCTTGTGGAAGAATCAACATGATCACTATGACGATAAGAGAAGCCTCCAGCACCATTAGGTACCTGGACATCTTGCAATGTATTCTGACCATCACCTGAAAGGATAGAGCTATTTCTCAGTATTTTGTACTTACATCAAACTGATTATGTATTTTATATTTTTTTTGAAAATATTAGCACTAAGATAATTTTGTTGATTAATTTTAAAACTAAAAATCAATTAATGGAACTTATAATGTACTGATACCAAAAATTATTGAATTCAGATGATAAAAATTATCCACATGTTTTAAACCAACATAAGATATGATTTGATATGATAAATAATAATATACGATACATGAAATATGATACATAATGTATGATTTTTTGGTAGATGATATGATATTGATATAGGCCTACCATAATATATTCACTTTATTATTTATGTGCCTTGAACAATGCTCCCATGACTCCTACAGGTATGTTATGTTTATTATTATTTACCCAGTCAAAATTTATACAACAAATGAAAAAATATGGCAAAAATAAGTCAGATCTCAGTTCAGGTTACCACAGAAGGCATTCAGTGACAAGCAACTATTGAGGAAGTAACCAGTTCCTTGTGTGAATGCTGTAAAACCCTGATTTATAAATAACAGACAGACAGACACTTCTCTTTCTAGAGGTACTGTAATAATATGCAATTATCCATATGATGCATGCATTGACGTAAACACAGTAAGGGTCCACTACTATATTTACCTACATCAATTCAAGCATGACGCATGTAAACAAAGCAAGGGAATCAAACGTGAAAACCTATTACGGTCATCGTACCTGTGTAAGTAAGTTTCTATAGCGTCTCGCAGTGCATTGGAGTATTAGCTTCCTGCTTATTGACTAACAAAAACAAACTTGCATATAAATACGTTTCCACACAATGGAAAATTTTCTGTTGAATGTGTTTAATGTGTAACCGATTATGAAATATTGATGAACCTATAAAACATTGTTTACTTTCAAAACTGTACCATGCATCAGATCGCTCACACTACAAGTAGAAATCAAAACAATATGATTTGACCTACAGTTCACTGCGCATGATTCGTTGTGTGATTTGACCTACAGTTCACTGCGAAGAATTTTGGTGGTTCTGATATTCAATCAATGAAATTCAGCAATGAAGAATAATCCTTTATAATCATACACTAGAGTCAAGTATTCTCACATCAGAATTAAGTATTTTGTTCTTTAACAACTTTTGTATATATAATTTGTTTATTTGGTAAAATTTTATGGGTTTCACTGATTTAGGTGTCATGTTAATAGGTAGGCTAGATCTGACTAACTGGTAGCGTGCCAAGTTCTTTTGACGTAAGGTAGCCTAGGGATTTCTATTAGTGTACATTACTATTGTATGAACATTGAATTAAATATATTGATTCGACATATTATAATCTATAGTATTTATATAATCAGGCATTGTTGTTTGATCTAAGTATTTCCTTTTGAAAATGAAAATATTATGTGCATCATTGATTTCAGCAACCACCTTCCACGCAAGTTGTTTTTAGTAACATATCCACCAGTGGTTCAACAAATCAGACGGAAAAACCAATAAGGAATACAATTGTTACTGTCATCATACATGCCTGCGTAATTTCCTACATAATATCAGTTGTTTCATAAACGTCGGGCTAGAAAGCTTCATAAAGCATCAATAAAACTATGACAACATACCAACTAGGCTCAGCCAACCAGATTAAAGGAAATGCTCATACATATGCAAATGTGTTGATGTGCGTATATTAATGTTGTATTATAATATTCAATGATGCAAACACAGTTAGACTAGAGGACCCTTGCTTTGTGTACCAATATCAATTAGGCCTACATGCATGAAGCATGTACACAAAGTAATAAGTCTACAAAAAAAAAAAATAAAGCGAAAACGATGAACCAGCTTTTGTATTAATTTCCTATAGCTTCGCTGGTTTCTGTCTGTATGGATGACAATACATGAATCCATCAACCAATCACCGACTAAGTATGCAGATCAATACATGCAATCAACAATACACAACAAACGAACGCGGACGAATAAACTCAAAATATTTATAATATAGCGCCAATTCCAAATGAATGTTCAAAGGTGCTGAGCATTATTGTAGTTTTGAATATGTGGATGTTGGCTATTTCATTTCATTTTTCACTTATAACTTTATATTAGAAATGGCCACCTACACTAGGTACATACCCTAATAAATAGACCTAGGCCCTAGGCCTAGGGGGTCCACATGCCTGACCTAGGTAAGCCTTCCTCAGTGAGTTGCAGGCCTAGTTACATAGTACTAGGCCTAGATAGTAACAGTAGTATAATGCCTACTACAGTACTAGTAATAGTATAGTCCTCGAGTCTTACCTAGCTAGCAGGCCCGTATTCAGGGGGGTTTATGATTTTTAAAAGGGAACATTGTTTTATATGCTTAAAACCAAAAAATATAAAAAGGGTTTTTTGAGAAAAGAAATCCTAGGCCTATATTTTTTCAATTAAAAGATTTAAAATAATAATAATATTTTTAAGTTTAGGCTTATACTGTTCGACTAGAGAGCACAACATCTGAGATGTTCAATCATCAGGCAGAGGTACGGGATTCATCAGAGGCAGGGGTACGGTAACAGTATTCATCAGGCAGTCATCAGCCACCACCATCAGCATCACGTTGTAGGATGTCAATGCTGCTGCTAACTTCCTAGCATTGCCAACAAAATTAAGTGCTATTTTTCAGTTGATTGGGTCATATGAGTGCTTAAAATGGTCAATTAGGACAACCTACCAAAATTTATGCTCAATTCTTTCCATTCAAAGTGACAACTATTAAACAGCAATTGTTCAGAAAATGCAATATTTTTCTCTAAAGACGCCATCTTCTTTGTGTCAACGCGCGAAAACGAAAAGTTTAACCGTGCGCATGCGCAGATTCATTTTCAAAATGATTTTGATTGACGAACCACTTATATTACCAAAATTAGATTTATCAACATGTTTAAAAGTTCTTTTAATTACTCTCAAACTGTTCATAGCTCGTTGAGCTGCTTTAATGTATTGTTTGGTTTGCAATCTTTAGTAATGACTACTCCAAGATCAGATCTTTGATAGAATCAACAACACCAAGCTCCCATGTACTTGAAAAACTTGTTTTTTAGTGGCCAACATGCATTTATCAATATTAAACTTCATTAGCCATTCATTACTCCAATTTAGGATCTTATCCAAGTCTTCTTGGAGTTTATCTGCATCTTCTTGGTTATTTGGAACTCCTGTAAATCTTAGTATCATCAGCATACATTTTTATTAAGGATGAAGGATGTTTTATTAAGTCATTAAATGAAAAGTACGGTATAAATAAAGTGGATCCTAGCACTGACCCCGGAGGGACACCACTAGTTACTTCTGCCCTGGCTGATTTTGCATCATAGGCCTACTTTCATTTGTTGCTTTCTATTTGCAAGAAAATCAGTGATCCAAAGTAAAATCTGACCCCTTACACCACAACTTTCTAATTCGCTGAACCCTACGGAACACAATCGAATGCTTTCCGATAATCCAATAGGCCTATATCACATCAACATTATCATTTCAACTGATGCTGTTTGTCTTCCATGAATTCTAACAAGTTTGTCAAACATGACTTCCCTTTAACAAATCCACGCTGCTCCTCTGTATATACAGTATGTTTTTCCTTTGTATGTGTTAAAATATTCTCACGTATAATTATTTCCATATTTTTGCAAGGGATACTTGTTAAATAGGCCTGTAATTTCCTGGATCACTCTTTTTTCTTAGTTGATGTTTAATGTTCTAGTATTTAAAGAATCGTGAGAAAGACACAATTGTAAGTTTACATACTGTAAGCTTATGTCAGAGGCAGATATATGCCTACAATATACAACATTAGGTTATGTAGGACCCAGGCCTAATATTCTATTAAAAAAAAATTTTAAAAATTTAAAAAAATCTACATTTGGGACCAATACCTTTTGTAACATTTATATATTTATTTATATACATTTATTTAGCCAGGGCAGCCCAAACAGTTAAAACACTGATTTACATTGGGCCCTGCATTTAAAGCACATGGTCGTAACCGGTTATATTTTGTTAATTAGTGCCTCGTACAAAAATTTGTATTTAAATATGTTTAGAGAAGTCGCAGTTCTCAAATCAATATATAAGTCACCTTAAAACTCGTGGAATAACTTTCGCTTTTCGAAAAAGGAACCTTCCACTTCATAATAGTTGACTGTCTCGTTTCACGAGCTTGCAATAACGGTGTGAAAAGGTTTGTCATGTATAAAGGTGTCAATCGGTTAATACATTTATAAACAAGTATAGCTTTTTTATACGTAACCCTTTCAGCATACGAAAGCCGACTGAGTTGTGCAAATATATCTGCAGATGGGGCAAGAAAATCACATTTTAAAACTTTCCTAGCTGCTCTTTTTATACACTTGTTAAGAAAGGTATTGTAGGGTATGTAACGACCTCCCCATACAGTGCAGCAATAGACCAAAGATGGCCTAATTTAGCAAAGCAATATAGCAATATTCTCGAGTTCAATTTCCAATCAAGTTTTTAAAAGTTGACTGGCGTTATATTCATCAACTTTGTACATTACAGCACTACAAACACTCACTCCATGGCGCTTGTGCTTTTTCTTTTGCATCTTTATGTCAGAAGCAGATAGGCCTACAATATATAAAGCATTTGGGTTATGTAGGACCCAGGCCTAATATTCTAGGGGAAAAAAATCTACATTTGGGACCAATACCTTTTGTAACATTTATTTAGCAAAGCAATATAGCAATATTCTCGAGTTCAATTTGCAATCAAGTTTTTGATAGTTGACTGGCGTTATATTCATCAACTTTGTACATTACAGCACAAACACTCACACCATTTCGCTTGTGCTTTTTCTTTTTGCATCATTTTGTTTGTCCACTCTGATTGGCTAGATAAAGAATATGCACGTCTGCAAAAGCTTAGGAATCGTTCTTTCCGCCAAAATTGCGGACGTATGCACAAGACGTGTGCTGAGCACAACAAATTTTAGGCTCATGTGGACTACGTTTGGCAGGTAATTATGAGGCCAAATTCGGTCCGCCGGACCGAATTTCGCCCCGGACCAAATTTTTCCTGACTGGCCTACTATATAATAAAAGTAGGAGCCGTATATGTATAT
>NW_022691770.1:594394-605496 GCF_011630105.1 Anneissia japonica
CATGCGAAAAGGAGTGTGAACGATCAGCTGCTTTAATCAGATTTGAATTCCCAAATGGTGCCATAATGGCCCAGATGGTTAAGGCGTCTGACAGCAGAAGGACCCAGACTGAAGCCAATTACATGCCAATAAAATATTTAAAACAATTCAATACCAATAAATCGGTTAAAAAAGACGGCCATTTTGAATTTCAAAATGGAGGCCCAAGATGTGAATGAAAAAAGTGACACCCACATTTTTCTTAATCAGCAGTGTTTTTAGAGTTTTTTAAACATCTGCCCAAAATTTTTCTTTCTTTTTCTATATTAAGCCACCCGCAGCCTGTTTCATTGGTCAATTTTCTGAACTCTTCTAGCGATTCTGAGATTCATGAGATTTTACCAAACTATCCTACGTTAAAAAATTGCCTCACACGCACGCTGCGGGTTCGTTGGGGGCGCTCTTCGACAATTGATTGACGCTACTTCTTCGATCGTACGTAACGTATCGTCGGTCGCTGGCGGAGAAAGATTGTGTGGAAGGAGCTCTTTCTCATTTGTTTAGAGTGTAAAACCCTTAGTTTAAAATGCCTAAGTAAGTCGAATATTAAGTAAAGATTTACCAAAATTTGCGGTGTTGACAGTAATTCATATTAACGTAAATCATGATTACATGCTATGACTAGAAATTAGGCCCTAGTCTAGGTCACTTACGATAGGCAAGCCTAGTCTAGCTAGGGAAGCGCCTAGGCTAGCCTACCTAGGCCAAGGCCCGTAGGTCTACTAGGCTAGGTTTTATTGAAGGGATAGGCTGGCCTACAGTAGGCCTAGGCGGTTGGCTAGCTAGAGACCTAGTCCCCTACGCTTTCTAGTGTCTAGCAGTAGGTACATATTCTAGGCTAAGCTTTTAGGCTAGGCCTAGTTAGTAGAGTATTAAATAGGCCCAACTAACAAGCAAGGCTAAGAAGAAGAGGCTTTTTGCTGCGAAGCAGCCAATTCATATTCTTGACAGCAATTTAGCAATTACTAATATAGACAATGGGTCGTGTCTCATATTATTTGTTATATTTTTATTATTCATTATTTTCACTTGACTCGCATAAATAATTTTGTTCGAAGAACATTTATATGCAGTTGTACTTCGCAGCACTTCACTTGCAATTTGCAATTTCTAGTTTTATACCTTGTTTGTAACCTTGTTCCTTAAACTTATTTTTTTTAAAGATTATCAGAAAATCGAGCCCTATCTTAACAACTAGTCTAGGGCTAGTATGTAGTAGTGGTACAGTAAAACTTTCCTAAGTCGATCTTATTTTACATGCCAAATTGTTGTGTTTTTCATTGATTAACGATTGAACGATTTTTCACTGCCATTTTGGATTCAACTTAGGCAAGTTCAATTGGCAGTAGGACCTAATTAGTATGTCAGAGGCCTAGGTCCTAATGGCAATTTTCCGAAATATTTCTACAGACTAAAGGTAGGCCTACTACTGACTGCCATTATGCACAAATGAATTCAAACTCAATGTGTGATATGGTGATAAACATAATAGAATGTTCAATATTTACGTGGTCCAGATACGTATACATAGAAATTTAACTAATACGATTGTAGTCCGGTTTTGAGTACACTATAGAAAAAAGAGAGCCGAAGGAGCCTTGATTTCCTGAAACCTGTGGGGCTGAAGGCAATTTTTGAAGGAAATAAAGGATCCTAAGGCTTCTATTTCCTGTGGTGTAATATGGATTTACGTAACTATAATTGCTTTATAAGTCAGTTGTGACGCCATCACCTATGGTCCTTTTCAAACTGATGGTTGCGGTGGCCGGTTTTGATCAATATATTAACTGCGATTTGTTTGGTAGTACACACACAACTCTTCACACAGATCTTTGCAGCTCTTCACAATACAAAGAAGATGAATAAATTGATTGTGGTTTACTAGGTAGACATTAGGAATTTGTTTATTAGATTAAAATGTATTGTAAACATTATGAATTATTTCAGCATTGCCTTATTTTTTTTATTTCAATCATCTTGTTATCTCATAAGCATTACGCCTTTCTAGGCTTATCCTGGGATGGTCTAGAATTCATTTGTGTTAACCAGCGCCGTAGAGGGAGATTTGTTAGGTTCGCTGTGTGCATTCATAGCTTGGCCTAACAACATAGTATTCATTGTTATGTATAATCATCCCAGCTTTTTGGTCACCATGACCAGATATACAAAAGATCGGAGGCACTACAATATAACAAATTAGGGATCAGACGGGATCAGGGATAGGAAAATTCAGTGCAAATGAAAGTTATGATGTCACCACTGATTTATAATAATTATTATTCATTTTAATATAAAACTTATAATTTGTTATACAGTACTTAGTTGGAGAAAACAAATGTTTAAAATTTAAGAATAGCTTCTGGTTCAGCTTTAATGCACATTTTTTAAGATTTTTTTTTTTTTGAGTTACAACAGTAATGTTAGTAAGGATGAATGTGGAATACTTTGAAAATGCAGAAAAGCTGAAGCTGATCTTAATTTTTTTGAATAATTTAACAAACATTAAAATTACTATTTGTTTTATTTTAAATTTCAGATACTATTGTGATTATTGCGATACATACCTAACCCATGATTCAGTAAGTATCAAGAATTTGCTTGAAACATTTGCAGCATAATTGTGCTGCATTACGTATGGGCATAGTCATCTATGGTAGCAACCATAGAAACACAGTTAGCAGCTTCATTTTCACATCATTCCACAAAGTGCACACAAGACAGATGTGTACATTGGACCTCCTGTTTAAACTCCATATCCAAAACAACTTGGTTCTGTTTACCACTAGGTGGGGATGTTGTCCATGATCTCTAAGCACCTGGTTGTCTGTTGCAGAACAAATGTGCTTACTGTTCCTTTGATGGAGTCACCTAGGTATGGGTCTTGGATTGCGCTAAAGTGGTGGTTGATAGTGACCCTCAGAGATTCTGCATTTTATTGATATTTATTTCTGGAAATAAATCCTGTGTTGGGATTTAGAGTGTTATCCCAGATATCAACATTGATGACTTGCTTGTTTTCTCATTATTGTTTCTCTGTATTCTGTTATTCCGGTTTTGTGATGTTTTTCTGTTGATATCTATAAATCAAGTCAACTCAAAATTCATCAGGTAATTTAAATTCTCAAATATTTGTATTACAATCATAAACAGCTTGTATGGCACCATCAGTTTGCCAATTTATATGAGTTAAGTATTCAGCTCTTTTGACCACACCATCACAAGATTTTTTTAAAAATCCACAATCCATTCCAATTACAGGTGTCGGTATTAATACGCTTGTGTTTTACTTTTTCAGCCATCTGTTAGAAAGACACACTGTACTGGTAGAAAACACAAAGAAAATGTAAGAATATATTATCAGAAATGGATGGAGGAGCAAGCGCAGAATCTTATTGATAGAACAAGTGAGTTTTTTTTTTGTTTTTTTTTCCCACTTTGGAATTTCCATTTCATACAGTATATCACCCACCAATAACAGGATGGCTCTTGAGGCTTTATAATAATGAAAAACTGTCAGATATTTAACCAGAAAATAGATGGAAATCAAAATGTTAATACAGTAGTAATGTAAAATGAATTTGAATGACTTTTATAAGTGCATCTCATTTGCTGAAACTGGAGAGGGCTCACATGTAATTAAAACAATAATATGTGCTTTAAATTATTTAAATGTACAATTTTGTTTTATAGCTGCTGCATATCAAGCAGGTAAAATACAACACAACCCCTTCCCAGGAGCAGCAGGTGTACCCCCTGGTGGCTCAGCTATTCCACCACCTGCAAACTATGCACCTGGTGGTCCAAGACCAGTTGGACCAGGTGGTCAAGTAAGGGGACCTCCACCTGGAATGGGACCACCACCTGGATTACTGATGAGACCACCTGGCCCAGGCGGACCAAGTAAGCATTAAATTTTACCTCTTTCCAACAATTATTGGTTTTTTTTTTTCTTTTAAGAATGCATTGTGGTATTACCGGTAGTTACTTTTACTGAAGGTGTTCTGTGTTTTTAACATTTCTTACAATCCTTCATCTTTCAAGTAGTCTAGAAAAAGCAATGCTCATGATTTTTCTGTACTGTACTAGGGGAACTTTCAACTGCCCAATAATGTAAATATTCTCTGCACAACTTATAATAATAATGACTTTATTTGAAAATGGAAAACTTGATCACAAATTAAATGTGTTTTTCACAAGGCCATTTTTGAAGTAAATTTAAATTACAAAAACAATTACAAGACAAAGGAAAGACTTTAAAAAAAAAAGCAAAACAGAAATAAAAAAGTAAAAAGAAACCAAAAATATATATATTATCTTATGCAAGAAACTTTCGGTTATTTGTTACGACATTATTATTTTTCTAGATTTAACTATTGTTTCACGATACAGGATATTATTACTTTCTTACGTATTAATTAATGTGAATCTATATAAATTTATTAATTTTCCTTTTTCAACAGTGATGCGACCAATGGGATCAGGACCATTATTAGGACCTATGCCACCAATGGGCCCTGGAATGATGCCCCCACGAATGTTATCAGCACCAAGAATGCCTGTCTCAACTGAACAAAAATGAAGTAGCGAGCAAAAGAACTTCTTTTAGCAATTTTTGAGACTTGCAAAACTTAATGCGTATGTTGGTACTGGATAAGATGAAATCAGTAAAGATTCTGTCAGTTAACAAGGTCTTGAATTCTAGAATAATGCTGGTGTATTTGACCTTGGCAAGGATTCCAGGATAAGTTAGACATGTACCCCCATCATAAACAAGTCCCTACCGTCTAACAATTTGCAGATAGGAAGTCAAGTTACTGTCAATACTTTAATCATACAAGCATCTTGTGCCTGCTATGTCTAAGAAAATTCCATTTACCATATGTGATGAAATAATGAGTGGACTAGGCAGCGGGTTGCATTTCACGTCTAGGATTTATTGACAGAAACAGACTTTCCCAAACTTGAGAAAAGCTGGAGGTAATTTAGACCTGTAGCGATGTCGCTCACTTTCAACATGACATGTTTCTTTAGGTCAAGTGGAGAAAAAATAGGTTCTCATCCTTCCCCATTTTTTGGGCCGTAGCCTTTTTAAAAAAGTTGATAAGTCTGGTAACACTCGCTTAATATGATCTATACAGGACACAAAATATAAATTACTACTATAATAATTAATAAATTTTTACTTGGCCTTACTGTACCTCTCAAATGAGCATCTTGTTGGTTGATTGATAGCATTAAGCTGTGTACAGATTATCAGATTCTATTTAGGCATATCACATGTTTTTGTCAAATCAAATTTGATAGTCTTGACAGGGCCTTGAGTTAGTACTACATGGTGCTGTAGAATATTTCATTATATTGCTTATATAATGTATACTATAATAATGCAATAATAATAGTATTCAACATACAATGCTCATTTCCGTTTTAATACATTGTGAATGTTTTTTGTACAAATAAAACACCTTTTGACCAAACATGAGGCTTGTATATTAAGTTGATTTGTTATGTTGTACATAATAATGTCATTATTACAGTACTGTACAGTACAATAATAATTTTACAATACTAAAATAAATGTTAATTACATTATTGTTATTAATATAGCACTATATACTATAAACACATTATCTTCAATAAATAAAAATATTATTCATTTTTTTTTTGGTAAAGAAATGATGCTCATTACTGTAAAAGGAAATACCCATGGTGTTTCCAGAGAGACTCATTTTAGGATATTGAATTTTAAAAGAATCAGCTTATTGCATATCCATTTCATAAGGCACTTGGTCTCCTTCCCTGGTCATTGGATACAGGAGACTCTCAATTAAAAGCCCGAAGACTTCACGATATGCCACATGGCTTCTACATAGAAACTATCCACCCACCCCTGCAAAAATATTTTACAGTACTATTAAACCTCCATATGAACATAACTGAAGTGGGAGGTAAGCACAACATTACTACCTGAGGAAGACATGCCTTTACAAGAAGCAGCCGGTAAAGAGTATAACAGTAGCAGAATTCATCTGGTGGTGTTAGCCACTATAATCAAGTTCCATATATAATAATGGTGCTTCTCTTACAGCACACTGCTAAAAACTGCAACACATCCTATCAATGTACGGAAAATCAGAATGTTTGTATTTTTAACAAAATATATATATATATAAATATATATATCTGTCTCTTATACACATCTAGATGTGTATAAGAGACAGGTTCACACATGGTTAAATATCTATTACTTTTTATGATCTTTCCTCTTACGCAAAGCTTCCATCTCGGTAGTCTTTGCATCTAATTTTCTTTGAAGATTAGCTTTTCTGGCAGGGTCAATCTTTTTCTCTTTTGTCCCACTACCATTTCTAAACACCTTCTCTCTCTGAAGTTGGTTGCGTGCTCGAGCATGTGCCTTGTCCCCACAACCATGAATCTCTGGCATGTGGTGAGACAAACAATATCTCCGGTTGCAAAAAATACACAGTTGACCAATAAGTGCTATTTTTTCCTTGCATTTTACAAAATTGCATGTGTTGTCTCCTTTAACAGCTGCAGCAATAAGAGCCTCAAAGTCATCACCGTCCACTTTCTCTATCACTTTCTTTTGATTTTGTTTTGCTTTCTTTTTTGTCACTGATTTATCATTATCTTTCAATTTCTTTATATGCATTTTCTCGCACTGAAGTTCATGCAACAAGAGATTGCCAAGGTTTACTTCCTTTTTGCAGTACTGACAATTCCTAATACTTGAGGCATCAACTTTTTCGATGTTGTCTTCAACAGCAGCTGCTCCCTCAGGGGTCATACCTTCTACTTCCTCTTTAGCTGCCATTTCTGGAGAGCTTGAATGTTTTTTATTTTTTTTACTCTTCATTTTCATTGGCATTGATTGGGTATCATTTGACGGGTGAGCTGCTTTTTCTTTGGTTTGCTTTTTACTAATGCTGATATGACGCATGTTATCTTCACCTGTACTGACATGAATAAGCCCAAGTCTTTCTGCAATCTTAAAAAAAAAAGTTAAAATTTTAAGCAGTTTGAAACAAATCAAAAACATTTGTTTGGAACATTAAACATTACCAAAATCTGGTTTGATCTCTGATTCTTTTGATTTAAAAAATGTTTTAATCCAATCAGATAGATACACAACCAAATTCAATATAGTTAATAATTGTATCCACTCTTTGTGTTATTTAGAGTTATAACAGAGTTAGTTAAATGGACACAAAAATTTCACCTCATGAACTAGAAATCTTTCTTTTGAGTTCAGGTTTGTAGAGAAGGCCATGGCCATTCTGCTGTTATCATTTAAAAATTCCTCAACTTGAGTTTGAATCTCTTTTTCAGTCAGACACTGCATTCCTCCTCTGAAGAAACAAGTTGAACAAAAAAAAAATAATTGCATTAGCATTCAGGTGTTCGTTTTAAATGTTTGTATGCAATCTCTTGCCATTTGAATATTTAAAGTGTTTAATAATGCAAACTTAGAGATACCACATAGTGTATTGGAATGTTACCCCTTGTGCAAAGCTCCATCCAATGGCATGGGTTTATTAGTAGGCCAATATAAGAAATACATAATATGTAATATAGTAGAGAGAGCTGTGTTAGTCTGGTAGACGTATGAAATTAAAACACTGGTGGCCCTTTATAGACTAAATTCAATTATTTAATACACAAGCTTTCGCCTGTAGTCTAAGCTAGATTCATCAGGTGTTGATGTAGCTACCTCACCTGATGAAGCTAGTATAGACTGCTGGTGAAAGCTTGTGAATTAAATAATTGAAAATAGTCATATAAAGTGCAGTGCGACCAGTGCTTTTATTTCATAATTTATAGTATTCATTTTGACAACATACTTTGCAACTGATGATTGTTCTCTAATACTAGCTGTATTCTTGGTAGCAGATTTTCCCCTTCCTTCTCCCTTCTGAGTATTTCCTTTCTTCTGACTTTGCTTAGGCCTAGGATTCTGACATCTTGAACCAGTTGTGGGCTTAACTTTCTTGACGGCAGACACTTTCTGAAGACCACTGAAGTCAATGTAATCAGGCCTAGGAACATCATCCCATTGATTCATTTCTGGGGAGAAGCGATAAATTTAGGATTATGTATCAATAAAGCCTGCTTTGTAAGGTTAATGATTTTCAGTTTATAGAGATTTATGTGTCTGTATAATTTATATACTGTATTACTGTATATCTACATTAAAATAAATTTTGTAAAAGGTGAAAATTAAATGATTCTATTTAAATAGAATTAAATATGAAAATACAACTAGCTAAAGAAAAATGATACAATAAAGTATCTGTGTATATTATAAAGATTCATACCATTCTGATAGTGAAATACACTTCTCACTTCACCATTACTGTTTATGTAATTTACCAATGATTTTAGGAATTCATGATGGCTAACAGTTTCAGAATCGCAGAATACGGCAAGATGTCGTCTGGCACGTGTTATGGCAACGTTGATACGTCGATTCTCGGCAAGAAAGCCAACTTCACCTACGATGGACAAACAAAATAAATTATGCTGCCTCTTACAAGGCAGTTTGGCGCAGTGGGAACGGTTTGGTTTCTCAACCTCGAGGTCGCAGTTTCAATCCCTTACTGTGTATTTTGTTATCTGCATTGCTTCTCTCCACCCTGGTGGGGGTTACCTGCTTTATAACCTCAAGGAAGAGGCACATTATAAATGCTAACACCAGTACCAGTAAATTAGCTAAATATTCTATAATGTATTACCATCTATTAGTAATTGTCTTAACACATGATGGAAACAAAATAATGAATAGGTAATACAGTTTGTTTTGTAGTGGTGATGAATAGGTAATACAGTTTGTTTTGTAGTGGTGAGAAAAAGTTAGTAGCTTATTTATATTTGAATTTAGAACTACTGTATAGAATTGGAAGATGAGCATCTCCACCAAATCTTGAACATGATCTAAACAGACATCAAAGGAATGCTGAATGCTGCCCTCTATATACACACACTTGAAAAACTTCCACAGATTATAATGGGTAAAATGTTTGTGTTAGTAAGTGGCTAATCTCAATTCTTATGAATATTAATACTTCATGAGATAAAGCAATACTAACTACAACACCAGCGAGAAGTAAAAAAAAAACAATAAACGATACTATTGCTTTTAACAAGAGCAATGCTTTTGGCTAAAAATTGTATTAAAGTTCAATAACCTTTGGTATTGGAACGCACAAGGGAGATGATGACTGCTTCCTTTTCTCTTCCTTGAAATCCATCAACAGATTTGATCTCCAAGTCTGGATACTTAGCAGAAATTCTTAAGCGAACAAGATCAACCTAGAAAAATGATTTCAAAATATTACACTGTCTATGAAAACAGATGTTTGGTTTTTTTTAATAGCATTGATTTTCACTGATTTTGATTTGACATAATTATATATTTGGGTATATAAAGCGACTCAGAACTGCGTTCACACCTCCTTATATTCAATGAAAATGTATTGCTTTTATCTCTGTTGAGGATTTTTAAAACTTTAAGAGATGCCTTTAGTGCTTCAATACTGGTATTTTATTATTTATTCTTTATCTTCAGACAACTTTTACCCTATTTACTTAGAGTACTTCACACAAAATGTCATTAAAAATGATAAGCCAACCTGCAGATTGTATGGTGATATTACAGCTATTTCCGATGATCGAAGACCAGATGATAATAATCGCTCAATATGAGCAGCAACTAAATCAGCTTCACCTACAATGAAATTTATCAAAATTTAATATATAAAAGCAGGATTTGATTTATATATAAATATATTCACCATCTATGTATTCCAGAGAGTATATATTCAATCAATCAATCAACCAATCAATGAGTCAGCTTAACAATCTTTACCAATTAAAAATTTGTTTATAGAGTAGTAGCATCCACAAACTATGGAAAAGTTTAAAAATGCAATAGGATTATTCTATTATTTTTAGGGGTGTCCCATTGGAAATTGGTAAGTACAGTATTCTCAAAATAGCTAAAGTAATATCACAGAAACCGAATATTTGTAGCAAGATATTCACAATTATTACACACTGATTTTTACATTTTCAACATGCATTGAAAGGTAGAAGCAGACTATCACATGCCCTCATGACACTATCACTTTAAATAACTGATCAAGGTATTCTACAATACCCAAAGCACATACCTTCGTTACCACGCGATATTTCATCCGGAAGGTCTAGTTCGTGCATGTCACAACCAGCGGTGTCTACTAGCAACAGTGGGATACATGTGTCCTCTGTCTCTGCAACATGTGCAAGGTCCCTGGAGGAATGACAAGATAAAAACCAAACTTTTTATGCCAACAATTGTGATCATTTTAGTTTTTATTTTTAGTGGTTGTAATGTATTGGAAAGTTAACTATATTTGTTAAAGAGTACTTTTTGTATGTTTTGAAACAAACATGTTTCAACATTTAATAGTAAAGAATAAAATCTAAATATTACCACTCATTTTATTAAAATGTTGAAATGTTATCTTCTCAGTGGTATTTTTCCTTCCTTTTCAAAATTTTAGGCTTACTATATATAAGTATGGACATTGACTTCTTCTCTGTGAAAGGGAGAGTGATCTTCCAACAATTCAATGCATAAATTCCATTTCCAATTAAAATCCATCAGGAATTATCAAATCTAATTCTATAAATTGTTTCTGAGTTCTGATCCAAAAACAATTTTAACTCTTCAAGAAATTCTAAAAAAGGGTATAAAAGAGGGAAGCGATTATGACTCATATAGGCAGGTGTTCTAATATGATATAAAACATACAATTCAATTACTTGTGAATATACAATGTAATGTCAGTGATAATGAAGTATTGGCAATAAAGTCCTGAGTCACTCACAACACATCCTCTAAACAACCCCCAGCTATTGACAGCATGAGTCAGTAATCACTGAATTGAAATAACTATATTGATGTGATTCCGCTTTAAGTCATTGCAAATTGAAATTCAGATCACAATTCTACTAATTATACTCACAACTAAATAGTCCATATACAATGCTCCTTAACATAG
>NW_022691770.1:605861-714540 GCF_011630105.1 Anneissia japonica
AGTCTACTAATTATACTCACAACTAAATAGTCCATATACAATGCTCCTTAACATAGGTTGTAAATAGGATGATGGTGATGGTGATGATGGTGATGATGGTGATGATGATGATGATGATGATGATGATGATGATGATGATGATGATGATGATGATGACGATGATGATGATGATGATGATGATTAAATTGATGATTATGATGTTGATGAAGATGATAATGATGATGACAATGATCAAAATCATCATGATCATAAGGATGATTATGATAATGAGGAGGAATATTATAATGATTAACAGACATTCTACCTTGAAATTAATTACCAACCAATATCACCTATGCAATGAAATGGGGGACTGTATTTTTTATGAATTATTAATTGCAGTGGAAAGGATTCTAATTCTTTTAAAGGAAAGCTTATAATTTAAAAAAAAAATTACCAAGAAAAGAACTTAAACTTACTTGAGTAAATGATCTGAAACTGATTCGTGGGATAAAAGTTTGCCATCATAAAGTTGTTCTGATGGCCATCGCATGATGTCATCATTCATGCGATATTGCACTGACAACATCCGCATCACGCTATCGCCATGCAGATCCAACACCCGTTCCATCAGTGAAATTGCAAGTCCTTCTTTAGCAGCTCTGAAAAAGTAATAAAATTTTGGATTTTACCCCTTCATTCGACTGTCACTCTCTAGCTTTGATCAAATCATTAATGACAGAGCGTAAATTAATTTCATGCTCTATAAGCACAAGTGTCAATTAGAGGCTTAGGGTCAGGAGAAGTAACATGTCCTGGCATTTTGCAGAAGTTGAAACAATTATCCTGAATTCAGAATGTTAGCCTTCCTACAACTACATAAAATATTTCCTTTTTGTAATAATTTTTTTTTTTGAAGACATAACATATCTTTTAGCTTATTATTACACAAGAAGTTTATATTACAGTATGTAACTGAATTATATCAAATAACATATACTTTAAGAAGAGCACAAAAACCAACTAAAACATATATCATAAGGAAGAACTGTCAAGAAGTGAGCCCTCGTGAAGCTGAGCATACATAAAAAGTTATGCACTGTATAGCTGTAGTCTTTCGAGTTATTTAATTTTCATATTATATAATTTGGATAAATTTTGTTATTGTGACCTCTAAAATTTGGTTAAGTCATGGCTCTTGCCTTTGTTCACCTCAAGGGTATTTCTACTGCACACAGAGGATAAATGGTTTGAGTATACTTCACCACATGTTCACAGTGGACAGGAAGTCCTACCTCATACCTTTTGCCGTCCTAGAAAAGTTAGGACAATGGCTCCAAGAAAATGAGGCATGTGCAGTGTGACAAGTAGATTGGGATTAGCCTGCTAACAAGCTGTTGCCCACTGTCACTGTACAGTTGCAATTGCTCTGGGTGCTCCCTAAGTACATACTCTGCTTGTGCAGGGGCCCCCAGTCTTCCACGTCTCGCCGGAGTCTCTTGGATTCTCGGATTACAGCACACAAGCAATAACTTAACCTAGCAAAATATAACCCATCTCCCTCAAATTCATACTATTTGCATGTTTTCACTTTTTTTATTATCATTGTCTCATGGAAATCAGTGCCGATGGGTATGACCATGTACAGCAAAATAAAATTAAATGTGTTAAGAAAGCTCATTTAACCAGATTTCCTGGAAGGAATTTCTTTAAACTTGGGACCCCTGCTTATGAGACATCAGGGGTGGTACCCACCTTTTAGAAAGTAAAATAAAAAAAAAGAAAAGAAAGAAAAGAAAATTGATCGCCCAAAATGCGTCAGAAGTTATTTTTGGGTGTCTACAACACAAGAGTTTGGGGGGGGGGGGTCATGCGCCCAGCCCCTCTAGTGTAGTGTTTTGATCAGCCCCATTTTCGCCCCCCCCCCACTTTTTGACATATCTGGATCCACCCCTGGACATGGGCAGTTAAAGACGTCTAGGGAGATAAGTGTTGATGGTTGTCGTGAAAGAGGAAGGTCAAGTACGACTTGTGGTGAGGTCACCACTGCTAACAATTTACATCCTACCGGGTAAAGAAAGTTATAAATATGCCATTAAGCTAACTTGTCTAGCCCATGCTAGCATGAAAAACACAGGTAAATTGAATGACGAATGCACTACAATTAAATCATATAGATTTGCAAGAGGTTCGACTGCCCTGATTTTGTATGCACGCAATGAAACATTGAATAAGTACTACCACAAAATTACAAAGTTGGTAACACGTGTACAATGGACCTTTCCGCTAAGCCCCGCCCCTTGGATTTTGTTGCCAAGGTCCCACAAAAGATAGCGTAAATGTACGCAAACACGTTCATTTGCGGGGCACATGTGTGTTTGTGGGATAAGCGTGTATTCTTAGCAATGCTCTGATTGGCCAATTGTTAAGTTTGATTGAAACTCCGGAATGGTCCATCGTTACATACAATAGAGGACTTTGTAAACTAGCAAAAGTTCACAAAGCATAAACAAGAAAAATAGTCTTCTGGTATACTGACAATTTTTACTGCCTATCGCAACGTGTGTGCTTCATATATAACATGCAATAAATATATTGATACTCATGAAAGCAGACTCTGTTGGTTTTGGTTGGGGTGGACAATTACACTTAAGTTAAATTTTCATTATAGTACAGGGTAATTCGTGCTTTGAGGCAAAAAAGCGCTATAGAAGTACCAAGTAACAAGTAATGATAACATGTTGGTTTTTGAGATCCCATTTTGCCATAATGTTGTAATTTTCAAGTAGCCAAAGTAAAGACTATACCGTTACCATAGAGAAAGAACATTTTTTTTCTGTATGCTTTTACACATTAAATAGTGCAGAGCTATGCCTAGAATCTAAAGCAGTTCATGACACAAAAAATTGTAGAAATAGAGCATTGCTCTTTTAAACTTTTATATTCCCAAGAGACTTCACTTTATATTCCACATAGGTTTAAATATGTATGAACAAGCAGAATTCTGTTTCTATTAATTCAATTATTATTGTGGTGTGGATAGATATGTTTGCCTGCCATGTTCTAATTTCAGAGGTGAACACAAAGTTATTTGCGTACTTGTTTGACTTGATTGTGGCTGGCAGCTGTTGATGGTCTCCGGCGAGTATACACTTGGCAGCGTTGTGCAAGGGGATCCAGCAACTTGCTTCCAGGGCCTAAATGTGACAACGAAAGGAAACGAAAATTACATGAAAATCACCCAGTGGATGTCATCTATGACACATAGGATTTCTTGTAGCATCAATCAAACGTATTAGTATATTTGCAGACTACAACCGTGGACTTTGATACTTCTATTATCAATGACACTAAGTTGGAGTAAAGACAATCAATGCAAAAAGTTTCAAAGTTTTATTATGCTTTTACTATAAACTACATAATTTTTACAATCCATTCAATTTCTTAATCTAAATTATATTAATCATCATTTGTGTAAATAAATGTCTGTAAATATTTTGGATGGTCAGCTTATTGTAACAAATGCAAATTTTATCTACGAATGTTAGCTTTTTCTTGGAATTTTTCCAAAATCATGGAAATATACATAATTTTACTATAATGAATCAATGTAATGATAGGAATACATAACTTAGCAGGTAAATTTCCCCATCTTATATTTGAAAAAATCTCCAAAAAACTGAAATCTATTTATCTGGGCCTCTCTGACCATGAATACTAAAGGCTGCAGCAGATATCCCTCACAGACAACATACATGAAATTTAAAGGTTGACTTTAATTATTTCCACACAGTGTAAGAGTCTACGAACCTTATTTTTTTTTCTCTGGTCTTTCAATACAGAATTTATAATGAATAATGTGCAACACTTCCCCCTTCCCCTGGGGAAATCATACCTAGTTGTGCATGTAATGCGGCACAAGCCAATTTCGTTCCAAATCATTCACAACCAAACAGGTATGTATACATCTGGATAATTTAGATAAAATTCCCTGCCTAAGGACACAAAGCAAATTGACCAGCATCAATACAGTACATAAAACTGCTACCAAGCTATAAAACACACTCCACACATGTACATAGCGCCCTCAACTTGTACTAACCTGAGCACATTCATCCACAACCACCAGATCAAAGTGTTCTTTAGGTACGTTATATAGTGGACCCTCTCGTGAAGCACTTGTTGTTGTTGCCAAGACAACATCTGCATGTGTTAGAATTTCACGCATTGCTTTCGCCTCCCTTTGCTTTAACTCTTGGCGGAGGTGTTTGGACTCTGTGCGAAGTTTTCGTCTCTCTTCCTTATCTTTACTCTTAGCCATACTTGCCTGTAACAATATTGCTAGATGACAAATTATTTAATTTCAGTTTGTTCTACTTATGAATAAAATGTTTATATTATATTGTATTTATATTACTTATTCAATACTCTGCATTTTGTTGAAAGGTTGTCAGGAATCCTATCTGAAGATTCTATTGTGCTCTTTCATTATATCATTCTCCATATTTCAGCTAATCCAGAAAAGTAATACACTTTCTCCCTCTTTGTCCCACTCCTTTTTGTCCTTAAATTACATTATTTTTAAATTTAGGTGTAAATTATAAGCATTGTATAGAGACTTGCTTATAGAGCATCACAGGTTTGTTTAATTATGAAGCCAGGAGAATGGATTTGTTTTGGTTAAGACAAGATTGAACCCTGGATCTTGAAATTGGAAGGTGAGCACTTTAACCAGCATGCCACAGATCCATTCAAAACCACTGTTCCATTTCTAAAATAAATGGAATGACAAACCTGAGTTTTGTCAATGTCTCTCCTAACATCCTGTACGATCTTGGTAGCTTCGCTGACTGATAAGATGGCATCCAGGGAGTACTTCTGGATTCCACGGTGTGCTCGAGCCGGATGACCCAACCTAATTATCTTAACCTTTGACTGGGCTAGTCTTTCAACAAGGTTGTCAACTGCAACATTTGAAGGAGCACAAGCTAAGACCTATAATTATGGAAAATACCAATTTTTAAAATGTGATAAATACAATATATTTATATTTTTTTACAAGTGTTATAATTTGATAGGATATAAGATTCAATAATAAAAATACAGGAAGATTTTATACAGTAATATATTATGTAGACAACAATGATTTTATCATTATTACCATGATTGTTAGATTCAGAATCAGCTATGCTAATTAATCTGCTTCACTCACTGGGAATTTTTCAGCCATAGAGACCAACATTGAATATAGGCTGTTCATATTCTATTATTACTACTAATAATATATGAATTTATACTGAGCATTTCAAATGTCAGGGGATACAAGCATTGGCAATGTTATTAGTTACCCTGGTCACTGGATACATAAATTTGAAACCAGTACAAAAAGCAATTTTCTCCACTCCCTGGGGTTATACCTAGTCATACTGCAATTGGCAGAGCCTAATAATACATTCTATTCCAAAACAAACTACATGGTAGCCATTTATACTCCTGGGTGGAGGGAGACAATTGTAGGTTAAGTGCCTTGAAAAAGGTTACAATAAATTCATAAAGAGCTTTGAACCCTGACCTTAGGGTTGAGCACATAAACTGCAACCATTCCTGCCGACTACTCCTATTACTACTAGGCTAAGGATATTTACTTTAGAATGGAGAATATAAATATAGATGAAAGACATAACGCAAGGGTACAAACAATGTGACCAGCATTGGCTTAGGACTGACAACCTATGAATTGGAAGCCCAACACCTTACCACTGTGCCACAATATCTATTTTCAATCACAAACATAATGTAAACTGCTGTAAAAATTTAAAAACACATTTATAACAAGGTGTGCAGTGACTATACCTTCATTTTGCGTTGAACTGCTTGTTGGATGACCTCGATGATTGTCGTTGTCTTGCCCGTACCGGGTGGACCATGAATCACAGCAACCTCACGTTGGCATAGCGAGAATCTCACAGCCTCTTGTTGCGACTCATCTAGTTTCTCGTTGATAAAACGCAATTCTGTTCCTAGAGGGCAAAGTGGGTATATGATTTGATTATGTGCTCTTATTTTCAACAAACAGTTATACATCCCCAAGGGACAGTGTGGTATACGCTTGAACTTTCCTTTTTTCATCTTGTATGAAAACATAAACATAAATCTATAGGGTACAACTAAACGGTGTCCTTAACGGTGTCTTAAAGGGCGATTTTTGAGTTCAAGCTTCTATTAAGCAATACATAGTACAATTAATTACAACCTTATTGGTAAGATTCTTTATGCTTTATTGTTAAGAATAATGTAGTTTGTAGTTTTTTTTTTTTTTAATTTGAGACAATTATTATTGTCTCAGATTAAATGAAAAGTTGAACCCATTTTGGTATCGTCACCAATACTTAGAAAAAATGTATAGTACAAGAGTACATATAACAACAAGCATTGATGTTTCAAAATGTTACAATAAATAGTTATTTCAGAGTTATTGCAAAGTAAGATATTTTGTAAACTGAAGGCCAAACAACTATTTTTATAGTTAAACACCCCAGTTTCACAGTTAGATTTCCGGAAAATGAAACTTACATTTTCCCAGTGAAACAGTTTACAAACAGAAAGTATTCTGATTTGGTGCCTTAGGGATAGAAGTTGTTGCTACACTCAAATAAATTCATGTGGTAGATTTTATCACATTGTAACCTAGTTGATCCATTAATATTCTAGTTTTCAAACATAATAAAGCAGAAGTAACCTTGTCTGTCTGCTGCTTCTGCATCTCCTGACTTTATAGGGGGTGGGGTAGGGTTTGAACTTGGAGTCACCTCTCCGAATAAGACATCTATTAAATGGGAAGCTGGACCTGGCTGGTGAGATTCCAAAGCTGCGAGTGCTCTATAGAAAAAAACATGGATGTGAATTAAAGTGCAGGTCCATTAAACAACTAAAAGGTAATTAGTAATCATTTCCAATGCACTAATGGAAAATTATTGCACAAAGGCACCAATTACTGTAATAATTTTATAAATGCATGGAAAATACTAAATTGCCCTAGTTTCAAAACATATAGCCATAGAAATTCTAGTAGGTTCATTCCTTGAAATGGGCATTAAAAACTATTCCCATTCCAACCGTTGGGATTTGTTTTGACTTCTTAGTATCCATATACAACTAAGAATTCAGAAAATTATTTGAGATAAAATCAAATTATGTAAGTTTATTTGGAATACAGTAGTGTCTTTTCGTATCTTTCTATACACATTGTCATAAGCCTATAAGGCTAGCATAAAAACATTTCACACCTAACCTGTCTCCACACCTGGAAATAGTAATGTATGGCATTAAACCAATCTTTCAAATTTATATCAATCATTATTTATATTATTATCAATGTGCAAAAACTCATAACCATTAAATACTTAGTTAAAGACAAATGTGCTAAATGCTTATTTATCACTTACAGCTGAAAAAGTTAATATATTATAGCCAATGACATACCAAAACACTGTGAGTAACGCTCCCTGGGAAGTAACACCCCAAATGAGGATCGGTAAAGTGTTTCATTAAGCCAATGCGCCAAACCAATTGTCACGGACAGTATCATCCCCTGGGGTTAGGGAAATAATTTATCAATCCTATAAGTAACATCCACATCCTTTTGCCTAACTCTCCTCTGAGAGACAAACCCACAGCATTAGAGGTGACAATCCCTAGGGACGTGATGTATTTCACTGAGTCAATCCCATAACCATTAGTGGTGATACTCCCCGGGGAAAAGATGTATATTACAATTGCATCACTCAAAACTGTTAATTTTGATTCATGCAGGTAAGTATCAACATAAATTAACTTCTGAGATTCAAAACTCATTTGTCATAAGAATATAGATATGAATATTAACATAAATTTAATCAAGCTGGGATTTTATCAGTCTGATGTACAGCATGTAATAAATACAATAATTGTGCATTTGTAATGTTCCATTACCTATAAACCAGTTGAAATAAATTATAAGTAAATAAATATATAAAAATATAAAGAATTTACAGAAATCGGATATTGTAATCCTGCTGAGGGAGGCTTCAGTAGTTCATAAAGGCTTACCCAAGGCAGTGTTCCTGCTACTGCTAAGAATAACATAACAGCATGCAGTCTCATAGATCACCATTTTGTAGGTTGCCCCTTAAAGGAGGTTAAATATACATTGTGTTGTTATTGCTACATAATATTCTTTTTGTTTATTATTAACAATATCATTATCAATCATTTTGATACAATATTCATTTTCTAGTACTTAGTTAAGTACGTGCCTGCTGAAATAAAGATAGAAACGGTTCTCTTATCATTGGTTGGTACTCGGATTACAAAGATAAAGATCAGTCAAATATGAATTTTGAATCGCATTAATAGTCATGACATAATTTTTACCCCAAAAGTAAATTTGAAATAAAGTTCAATTTGACCTTTAAGCTTTATTGTGAAATTTGTAATGCAACAGACAGGATACAAATGTTGAGTCCTCCGTGTATGTCATGCAGAAGATTCTGTGCTGAAGGATTGTTCTTTTTTCTAATGGGCCCAGTTTCTATTGCCAGTAGAAACACAACTAACAATAGGATTCTACTAAAAATCAAGATAAGCCGTTCTTTTATCATTCATTGGCTGGCAATCAGATTAAAAGAATCTATTTTTTATGGGCCTATTTCCACTGCAACAGGAGATACTTCTTCTAAAATACCAATAATCGTTCCTGGAAACCATTTTTCTTAGGTAGTAGAAACACACCCTTATACATATACAATGTCTAACTTAAAAAATGGAATGCTGTTTGCCTTCTTTAAAATCATTGGTGAGATTTTTTGCTGCAAATATCAGCTACATTCACTCACACACACACCAGCTAACAGTTAGCCGGATTCAAATAAATAACATACACGCTCACAATTGCTTTCACAAGAAAATCCACGATCCAGATATCAAGAAGATGATGACGGTATCACTGGCCAATCGAAACTAGAAATGCGTAGTGATTGGTTAATAATAGAAACACGCTCAACTTGCTAATTAATAGTGCTCGATAACTGACCAGGCGTTCCCACATGAATGCTAACACTTAGCTCCCATTCTGGATACTAGGGCTCTATTGTGAACCTAACCATCATGATTTTTTTATGCCTATGAGTCCATCCCTCAGCTTATTATTCTATAATTTATTCATTTATTTTAAAAATATTTACACAGGATGATCCTTCCAGCTGAGCCCAAACAGGCAGCCAATATTCAAGGGTCTGTTAAATAAATTCTCATTAGGGCTAAGAAATGGTGTTTATTCTTTCAGCAAGAGAAAAACAATAGCAGGGTTTAAACTCAGGTACCTGGGAAGTGAAGGTAAGCCTCTTAATCTACTATATCAACTGCAGCTCAAATTCACACAAATACAGTAGTTGTAGAATCACTTTAAATATATATAACTGAAACATCACATTCGATACAAATATTTGACAGTACTTTGAAGATATTATTTCAGAATAAATTTCTTGCTCACTTTTTAATTCTTCTAAATGTGACATCATCGGAAAGTTTATTCAACCGGTAAACCCCTGAATCGTCCAATGACAGCAGATCTTCACCAGAATCAAACGCAACTGTGATTAGTTTATCTGTAACACGTGACACAATACCAGATAGCTGATTGGATCCTGAGTTATCGCCATTGGAGGATGATACACCAACAATGACACCTGAAATAAAAATAATACCTTAAGTTCATTTGTACCAATGTGTCAAACGATGAGCAAAACTGAAAAATAAAATGTAAAATTTCTTGTTACTCGAGTCTATATGTAAATAACCTAATTAGACATAACTTACTTACAAACGTGCATGTATATAATTTACTAAAATATGAAATTCAAATTTTAAAGTAAAATAAACTCAACATCAAGTCTTTTTGCTACAAACTACTGTACCAAAGCCTTTATTGGAAAATTACGTCAAAATAATAATTTTGGTTAATTATAAAACCAAAGTGAATCCACATTAATCCTCATCTGTATTGAAAAATATAAAAATTCTGATTTGCTGTGATGTGCTGCATAGTCTTATTTATAACACATCACAATACGTTAGTATGATCTATCTGCCACATGAACATATGCACAACTTTATTAGGATCCTAACCTTTTATGTTGACTAATGATGAAATGATATTGAGATAAGATCAATGGGTGTATTACTCAGACTTAAGCAGACACACAAATCGTAAGTCGATGTCTTATGGATAAAATCAACTCTTGTTAGTTTGCGTTATAACAGAGTTTTTATGACAGTAATATGTAAAATTTCAGTGTGCGTGTCTAGACAGTTTCTTTCAAGTACATTTGAAATACACATGACAACATTGGCTCGTTCACCAAATTTTGAATAGGATAGGAGTATTTCGGTGTGAATCCCACCAAGAATAACCCACTAAGTCCAAAGACTTTTTCCAGTGGGGTCCTTCTGGTAGTGAATTGGAAAGTACACCGAGAAACAATTCCCTACTCATTTCCAAAGAATGTACTGCATTTTTTAACATGCACATGGTGGTCCATTGCACATTGGACCAATGGCTTAATGTCTCATCCGAAAGACAGTGCGCTATCGTAACTTTTATTTCAGCCCCCCCGGCTGAAACACAAGGAGTGCAGTGATGGGAATTGAACCGGGGACCTAGAGACATTCACGGTTCAGCGCACACACAGTGGCTACCACCAGTATAGCCGACTGAGCTAAGCTGCTCTCAATAAACAATATGTTATCAGGGGAGGGGACAACCTACCTCAGAAAAATCACCACACTATTTATAAAACCCTGATAATGATTGTTGACTCACTACCTAGGAAAGGTATCATTGTTGTTAAATGTAATTTAATTATTTTCTATCAAGGGAGGAAAATTTATAAATTTATATCATTTTTGGCTCTTTTTACATAGGCATCAAAGTACATTCAAGCCTTTTAAATATTAAAAGATTTAGCCTGTAAATCACAAAAGGAACATATTTTCAATGCCTCATGTTGAAATTGATGAAAACATTTAGCTAACTTTTAACTTGAAATCTTAATGCAGTTGGATATCAAAGGATTTACTTTTAATCAGTGGGAGTAACAACAATAATGCAACACAGATTTAGAAGTACTGTACATTCTTTTTAACTTAAATTTAAATTAATGTATCATATTTTCACAGATAATGTCTATGTTGACCAATGAACTTCAAAATATAATTTAAATTTCCTCCTCTGCACATAATTTATTATTCATTTGAAAATCAGAATAAGAAAATAGTTTTCTAGCAAGACACATACAGTACAGTACTAACTTCACAATAGACACTTAAAATTATTGGTGTAGTAATTACATTAAGGGCAACCGTATTCAAAAAACAGAATAACATTAACTACTCTATGATTGTCCAGGAAAAAAAATTATCCTTTAAGAAAAAGAAAGTACAATAAATGAGATAATAAATCAACAGACAAAAAAAACCCCCTGGCCATTACATACAATCCTTTAAGTGGACATGTGGCTTGTGGAAAAATACTTGTTTCTAACCTGGTTAGAATGCACTGGTTTTATGCACGATTCAAATCAATTCTACTACTACTAATAATAGTAATAATAATAATTCACAAACGGGGCCCAAATTTTCTGATAAATTTTAGGACGAGAATCAGATAATTTCCCAAAGCGAAATAGTACCGTATCGATTTTGTACATGGCCTACAGTAGGCCTATCCATTTCACACAAAAAATGGTTACCGGCTAGGTCAACAAAACTGTTGTTTTGGTGTTAAACACATTACATTGTTGTGCATAATATTGCATGATGGGATAAAATTTTTTGAGGGAATATTTAAGATCATTTTTTTTTAGAAATTTAAGTGCTGCGGAAACACAGCATTATATAGCGCATATTACGCAATGCCTCTTTTCATTTTACACTAAATTATATATAAAAAGCACGATGATTTAACATTAACATAATAAGTTTTGTTTGGCAAAACAGCGCTAGGTCTCAAAGGGTCAAGGGTTATGCTTGTTTTATGATGACTTTCAATTGTGGGGAGACAATGCCACCCTGATATTGTCCCACAGATTCTACAAAAGTTGCTTTAAGCTACGTTCACATTAAGCCCGAATTAAGCACAAAAAATCGTGAGTTGCTACGTTTTTTGAACGCTGAGTTCACATTGCGCACAGAACACGACGGTTGTTCGGGTTAAGCATATATGCATTCGATTGGTTCGAACCAGCCAAGCTTGTTGCTGATTGGTCCAAGAAAAAAAAACGTACGATTTCAGGATGCAAATTGCTCTCAGATCCATCGGTCCAGATCCGGAGTCCGGATTAGAAATCATTCGAATTTGATGTGAACGGTCCTATTCTTTACCGCTGAACCTATTTTTCACGATTTTTTCTCCGGACTCCGGACTGGAATCCGGGCTTGATGTGAACGTAGCTTTAAACACAGTAAACAAAAAAAAGATGAGACGATGTACCTGGAGAAAAGCTATGAGCTGGTAAGGAGCCATTGGTGTTGGTTTGTGGACCTTCAAAAACAACTAGCTTCCGCCCATACAGGCCAGTGTATTGACTGGTGATGTGCAATTTAAGTAGACATACTCCCCTTTGTTGCAGTTCTTTTAGAGGGAGATTCTCTTGGAACACTCTGAAAAAAAATAAGTGTATAGTCTCATTTAATAATGGACATTTACATGATCGAGGTAAACAATAATATTTTTATACTTAAATTAAGATCTGTACACACTATCAAATTTGATGTAACAAATAACATTGATATGCCCATATTTGGATGCAATATGACATCCTCATGCCCATATATAGGCACATCACACATATTCATCAACATCAATGTTTAAAATTTTATTTTCCCAGCATGTGAGAGTTAGACTGTTGAGGGGCCGTACTGTAGCTGTAAGGAGGTATCCTGCGAGACCAGGCAGTGCGATCAACAGCAACTTCAGGATTGAGGTACACAAGTCTCCTCTCACGACATGGCGGGACGTTGTGAAAGGAGACCTCTGCAGGGTAAACCTCAATCCAGACGTTGGCGCTGATAATTTTACCTTCCCAGCATATGCTGGTACCCATTTAAACTTCTGGGTAGAGAGGGACAAACATAAAGTGTCTTGCCTAGACACAATTGGACTTGCTCAGCGAGGTTTACGAATCCCCGACCTCAAGGTTGAGAGTCTGAGACACAACCATTGTGCTGTCCGCTTTCTTTTTCACAAATATATTATAATCATCATACAGTTAATAACAATTCTGAAGCTTCCCTCATACAGTATGTATGATTCCAGAGGGAATATACAAATGCCACACAGGATCTTCACACTTTAATCAGCGCCTGGTGATCGAGTTGCTTCACATTCAATGTGAAATATCAGCCTCCATCAACATCTGTATTCTGTGTCCGACCACAGAGCAGAAAGTTCACATTTGTACAATTAGTAAAAAGCTCATATTTTAAGTGAAAATGCTTATTGTTTGGGAGATTTCTCTCCAGGTTTCATTTGTAATAGAAGAGCAGCAATTTGGCTGTCATCATGTCCATAATCGAAGATTTTTTTTATATTTTTGGTTAAGATACTGTTTGTTTACATATGGGGATTGGATATACACATACCTATGAGGTGTCCTAGTCATTCTCAGTTTATATAATTCTTGAAAGTGTATTCTAAATGTAGATGTTTGTGTAAGGTGCTGATTTAAAGTAACCCAATCAAAAGTCAGATGTAAATCTTTTAAACACCACATATTTCACACAAAAACAATACTTTTTGAGGCTGTTTATACAACTAGTGGAATAACATAATCATCACCTTCTTTAATAGACACATACCAAACTAAGTAATGCAAGACCCCCTACTTCAGACTAATTTTTATTGCAACATAAGTTCTTGAGCCTAAAAAAAAACAAAACCATAGGCTCCCAGCATGAGCGTGTGTCTATTGCCTTACACTGTATTATGTTTACCAAATTATCTGAATTGGGATTCGGTGTTCTCTTTGCTGTTAAGAATCTGCGACAATGACAAATGACGTTAAAATCTTCTTGTTCTTCGAAGAGATGTTAAAGATACTATATCTGCGTATGGTACAAAATGTTTATTGGGTTGAATAACATTGGCGGTACAGTAGGTTGATGGATGTTCAACTGATGTTTATTGTAGTTTCAGTAGTCAGCTAGACAAGACTTTGTTTACACCTTGTTTAGCATATTTTATTGAAATGATGAAATGGCAATAAGACAGTAGTCTTTGACCTAATTATCGGAGGAGGCCGAACTCGATTCGTTTTCTAATAGAGAGCACCCCCTACCTTGTGGTAGTACCCATCATGCACTTCCACCGGATTTACGCACATGGCACTACTGGATCTACTCTTCTTGGGTTAACTGCCAGATGACAAAATAGTGAGACACAAAAACATGTACATTTAATTTTTTGTATTTCATTCCTTCTCATCTAACAGCAAATAACTTGCCCTTTATAAATGAAAGTGCTCTAAAAAAATTGTTCTTTATTAGTTATATTTAGATATTATAAAAATTCAAGAACATAGGCCCCTGGAATTGGAAGGGAAGTTAATTGAAACATAGACTGCTCCACTGTATTCTGCACAAGACTGTAATTAGTTTAATTAAGGACAAGATTGTGTCCGTATAATTTTTTCCTTCATTGATAATTTATTTCTGGCCAGAAAATATGTTTGATAGATAAAAGTATCTGTTATAATTATTAAAATGTCATTGCAAATCCCTCCAGATACACAGATAATGCTGTTTTAATACTACAATATGGTTGTATTTTCACAGTTCACATAGCTAAGTGGTGAAAAAATTGCAGTGAGGGCTCATTTTTGTCAGGCTACACTACACTGGACAAATCCATCTCTGTCTTGATGATGCAATGCTGTCTGAATGCCTAATATAAAATGGATAGTGTAATGTATGCTTATTCCATTCATCTGTTCAACAGTTTCTTTTATTATATGTCTAAAGACACCCTACTTCATCTGACAAAGTACATATGGGTCACAGCTAATCAAAGACAGAGCACTCAGGGTTTTTACTTTTTCAACTGGCATAGGAGCATGAATGAAAAATTGACTATGAATGACGTCAACTGTTGACAGACCTGCATCAACATACAAACATCTATCAATGCAATCAAGGTAAGCCATTTGTGAGACGAAGCTGGGATTATGGGTGAGTTACAACCTATATTACCAAGTCACGAACAATTCCAAATCCCTTGTTTGTTATAAAATGTGACTTTTGTATTTTGACAATGTGATATATTCAACCTCTGAAGCATAATCTGCAGAAACAAATTTGAATAATAGCAAATCAATTTAAAATATTTAAATTAGTAGAGGGCCTCAAATCTGAATGTAGGTAAGAATGGCCCCGGAAAAAATGGCCCCGGAAAAAATGGCCCCGGAAATTCCAGAGGGCCTTATTAATTTCAACACAATTCGCCAATAAAATATCAAATATCAGCTACAGAATATTATATAATATTTTTGAAATATGTCTTAAAATATAGCTATTTATTTCATATCATGTAAACAATAGCTGTACTAATTTGTTATTAAGGTAGAAATTCCTACGGAAGCTGGAGATTAGTGTTCATCATCGTATATGTTCAGTAATTGAGGCATGTTCTTCAAGCTGTTTTTTTTCCCCAGATTAAACTTATACCAAATTTAAATGCCAATACCTACCGTAATTGATTTGAGTTATATACAATATAATTCAATATCCCAAATACTTTGTAAATTATTAGCATTCAATTAAAAAGAACTAGGAAATATTTCCTTACCAACTAACAGACATACCATAAAACATTTAATAGAAGACCAATGAGCTTAATCTTGAGAAGAAGCCCACATCAAATTTAAGCCCCCCTCCCTCTTTAGTTTTCAAAAGTAGCCTCGAAAAGAAGCTCATATCTTTTTGAGATATTACAGTACATACAGTACATGAATTACAAAGAAACAAAATACATTAAAAACATACTTGGTTTACACAATAGTTAAGTGATTTAATGCCGGTTAATACACTCCATGATACACACTATGTTTACAGTGGCCCTATTTATTGTTTTATAGTAGTAATTCCCAAAATTGATAGCATTCATTTTGAAAAGAAGCCCCCCTCTTTACTTTGCAAAAGTAGCCTCAAAAGGAAGACCGTCTCAAAAAGAAGCCCATCCAAAGTTTGCAAAAATTTAAAGCCCAGGGCTTCTCTTTGACGTTTAAAGGTACTGTGATCTACCATTCTTATTATTTGCCACAGACACTTATTAATAGCAATTTTGTAATTTAAAAAATCTGTGTATCATGGAAATCTGAATTGTTTTGATCTGTGTGTATTTGAAGTTTATAACCTATTGTATCATTTTAAATGTGTAATTTGTTACTATTTATTATAATTTTACCATGAAGGTATAAATCTTTAATGTAGAAATTTAAGCTACAGTCGGTTGTAAAATGGAAATAAATAACTATGATTTGTGATGTAGCAGGTTTTACGCTATGTATCATAAGGCAGACACAGCGAACAACAACAGTTTGCTGATAAATAATGCAAGCAGCAACATTGTAAGCCCCATAGCTGACCTTGATGTCTCTGTAAAGAATAGCAGTAAACAGTCTGATATCAAACTTGTTGAAGACAAAGCGATCATAGCATGTATTTGAATGACTCTCTGGGTGACATTGGCATAGTTTTCTCTTCTAGTTCAACACAATCGACAGATAAATCTACAGTTCAAATCCGTATTGGGAATCGGATAAGATTTTTAGGTCAATTATCCATTTATACTATATCCTCATAATTCATTAGTTCAACATACTTTTAAGGCTTCTTTAACGACTATTGTCATCTTCCTATCACATTTACAGTGACTAGTCTTAACTTCTACATATCTTTTGTGTTTACTTCTCCTTAAGTGGGAATAAGCTCATCCTTGCTGTGATGGTCAATGTCTTTTGGATCTTCTGTGTAAATCTTCTACGTAAACACATTCTAATATTCATGCGGACGGGATTAAATTGGTTTTTCTTTTTGGTTTGTTTTCATTATATATAATGAATCAAAATAACCTGACATTTTCTGTTTCCATTGTTTAAAAAATATCTAAATGATCTGATGTTTTTTTCTTTTCATTGTTTAAAAAAACTTAAATCAATCTACATGAGTATGTAGTTATTAATTAATTTGTTGTGACATCACTTCTGTGGACAGACCAATATTTCCTTGACCAGTGGTCACTCATAAACTTGGAAATAAGCCAACTCACTGGTACTTTAGGCTCGTCCGCTTTTAGATCCTGGTTTACATTTTTTACGATAGACATTAAAAGTATTTAACAGTATCAGTAATACCATTTATTTTAATTTCTTGATGTCCTTAAATGAGAATTAACTCTGAGGGTCAATGTCTTTTGGATCTTCTTTATAGATCTTCTACGTAAACACATTCTATCTAAACGTTCATCTTAATAACCATGCACATGGGGTTATCGGTTTTTTTATTGGTTTGTTTTCATAAAATAAAATCAATCCTGACATTTTCAGTTTCCACTGTTTAAAAAATAACCTATAAAATGATCTGATGTTTTCTCTTTTCTTTATTATAAAAAATAAAATCAATCCGAATGAGCTGATACTCCATATAAGTATTAGTAATTTGCTTGTGACATCACCTCTCTGGACAAACCAAACTTTCCTTGACCAGTGGTTACTAATACACGTGGAAGTAAGCCAACTCATTAGAATTTTAGGTTCTTCCGCTATTAGATCCTGGTTTAGTTCATTTAGTTTGGTCTATTATATCATGGAAGAATTAGTTAAACTAATAGGCAATTCGCAAGATCTTATCAAACTAGACATGCTCCTTTTACGCTGTGCAGTAAAAGCACAGCCTCCCAATGGTGTGATTTTTCTCTGAGAATTGATGAGTAGTAGTGTGAAACCAATCAGTCTTACCAAACTTTAGTTATCGTGGTAACAAAACATTTTCTACACCAGTGACAATGACAACAACATGAAGAAATATTACAATTTCAACGAAATTATGATGGTATTTAACATAAATGTGACCCCAGCTCACAAACAGGCTGTAAACTTGCACAGCACTGTATTGAGAAACAAGCCTCAATAGCCAGAACAGGCCGTAAAATATGAATTTTGTGTGAATTGGGTTTCTGTGTAATAAAGTATAACTATTAATCTTACTATTCCTGAAGTTTGAGTTTAAAATTCCAACTGTAAAATGTAAAATGTAGCCATTTTCAAATGGGAGTTTAGTGAAAATGAATAGGAACCTGCCAAAAATAAAAGCATTTTTTTCAAAACTTGATTTAAGAAAGCTGATAAGATGACAATTATTCAAACAGTCATAACTTTGCTTCCAGACACCCAATTGAGTTCATTTAACTGTCATTTTAAAGTAAATGATATGTTCTATGCCATTATACAAAAACACATTTTTGCCTGAGGACGAGTTTACAGCCTGTTTGTGAGCTTGGGTCACAAATTTTCTCATTAGTGAAATATTATTTATGCAAATGAGCAATTAGCATAATCACACACATACCAAAAATAATCAACTGTCTTCTTATTACCATCTTGCATTCCATAAAGTTTGAAACCAATCAGACTTACCCAACTTTATTTATAGTGTAAATTTCTTGATCATTGAAATAGTAATTATGCAAATAAGCAATCAGCATATTCATACATACGAAAAACAAAAGACTGTCGCTTTATCGCCATATTGCATTGAGCATACTTTGAAACTATTAAGACTTACCAAACTTTAGTTGTCTTGAAATTACCTGATAAGTTAAATATCAATTACGCAAATGAGCAATTAGCGTATCCACACATGTACCAAAAACAATAGCCTCTGTCTTTTTATTACCATCTTGCATTCTACCAAGTTTAAAACCAATCGGATTTTATCAAACTTTAGTTATCGTGGTAACAAACTATTTACCCAACAACATCGATGGCGACAACGACGACAGCATGAAAAAGAACATGGGTAAAAAAAATAGCTTCCCCAGAGCTTCGCTTCATTAGGGAGGCTAATTAGTAAATAATTAATTAATAATTTAAACTTTAAAAAATTGTTGCATACATGTAGTATGTTATAAAATTCAAACAGTAGCTGTAAGGAATTCTGTGTGTACAACAGCACATGCACTCTATAGGAATTGTCTCGGAATGTAATTAACAGGGTAGGCACTATAATGCAGCTACCATGGGTCTCCAAGGGCCTAATCGTGATATTTCATGTTCCAACAAAGATAAACATAAAATCTACATTTCTCAATATACAGTGATTGAGTCCAGGGAAGATTTTGACAGCATAGATTATTCTGATACACAATCTCAAATGCATATTATTTCCGCACACTTAAATTGTAGCTGACATTGTACCGGTAGATCCTCCCCTGACTCAAGCACAGGTCAGTCAAGTGGGATAGAAAGATTACTTACTTTTCTCAATCTCAGTGTCAGTATCTTGATAAATACAGATAAATTTTAGGGCTGAATAATCAGTACTTTCCTGTTTTTAAGGGTTTTAATTTATCTGTGGTACTAGGCACTAACTAAAAGTGGCTTTTCTAAGTCTGTATGGACTAATGTGTCAGCTTTGAACTTGTTAGTGTTCTGGGCCCGAGAGTTGAAACATGATGGTTTGTCAACTTAAAAACTAAGAGATTAAGTTCTGTACATTTAAAGAGGCACTATTTTTAAATTGTAATAATGGCATGTACTCTGAATTCGATCAGTGAGTAGATATATAGAATGTATGTAAATAAATTAATTTTAACAATCTTTATTGTTTTTAATTGTTTTAATTCATATAAAAAATAATGAAATTTGAAAATTACATTATTTATATTTTTGCACTACACACTTGCATTGCCAGAAAATTCTATACCTCAGGAGATGGACCTTCTATCCGCACAAAAGTCCTTCCCTTGACCCCTCAATTTTTAATTCTTGAATTCGCTGTGAATTACACACCAAAAGTTATTTTCATGTGATTTACTATTATTTATTGTGCATTATGCAATACCTTGGGAAAAAACGTGTCCTAATGGGAAAATCCAAGGGTGTATACCACTTGGCCTCATTTACTGATAGTAGAGTATCCGAACGGTAATCGGAAGGTCTTGGGTTCGAATCCCGATGGCGACATACGCTTTTCTCAAATATTTATTATCATCTTTAATATTCACCAGTGGAGGTGTATCTCCATACCAAAAGATACTTTCATTTGGTTAAAAAGACACACAATTTTAAAATAAAAATTGTATTGCACCTAAAATAATTTTCACATTCATTCAAGTTTTTCTTGATTTATTTCAGATAAACTAATTGAAAGACAACAGGAAATATTTCAGTTGAATGAGCCATCAGAGTCATTGATTATTCTCCACATTATCTGTTTGTTAACCAAATTTAATTTATTACTACATCTTCTGCACCACAAGTGTCTAAATAATTAAAATTTACAATTAACATAAATAATAACAAATTTGCAATTTACACATTGAATACTCTTTCTAACATATTTAATCTTCCTCTTTTTAAATTTCCTTATACTCAAGGTGGGCTAATAGCCAAGGATCTATGGTTATAACTAAATAATTATTTGTGGTTTAGCAATTGTATTTTCTTGATCTATTGACCCTGACTGCCAATAAGCTGCATTTATCTTTTTATTGTTATTATTGTTTCAGAGACAAAGGTTTTAAGTAGGTCAATATCTCATAGATTTACGTATTGTGAAGGATAATAAATAGTTTGACTTTTTTTAGTGTTCATAGACAATACCTTCTTTTATCTGTTTATTGTCTCTTTGGTACCTTCATAAACACCCAATCTTTCATTAAGCTGATCAGTAATGAACTAAAGTGGGTTACTTCCTGGTTTTATTTCCCATCATAAAGTTCAATTTCTTCAAGCTATTAACCTAAACAATGTATGATACTTCTAGTGGGTTTAAATTGGGATTAGCAAAAGAGGAATAAAATCATATGACACCGCACTAATTGACGTTTAATATAATATATAGGCGCATTTTGTATTCCACAATCTTAATCTTATTCTTTAGAGGATTAATATTGTGTTTTAGGCAAATTTATATATTACTTAATATCTATACCACTTTATTCAATATGTATCTACTTAATAATACTTTACTTATATGTTTTCTAATAATACAAAGCAGCAAAAATATTTTACAGTATTATGGAAAGCTACGTACAAAACTACCAAGAATTTCAGTACATTTGGTGAAGCATCTGCTGCTCATAGAGATGACTGAGGTATGGCATCGTCGGCTGATGTGCCGGTTGTGGGGGTATTCCGGTGGGAAGAAAGGGTGGATCAGTTTTGGATTTTTGCAGGTGGGAATGGACACTAGGAAAAGATCAAAATTCTTGGTTGTATTTAACAGTTTTATGAGGCTTTTGTTTGAATTCTTTTTTTAATGTAATCTTATGATTTCTCTCTCTGCATTTGCCTGTGTTTGAGTAATCTTATGATATATGCTGAAGTGTTTGTTTGCCTTTGTGAATTAATATATATGTATCATTATGAAATGAATAAAAAACATATGGAAAAATAATATACAAGATGTATGTTTAAAAACAAGCATTTTTAAATTTTTCCTTATTATTTTCTAATAGCGAGTAACTAAATAAAGTACCAAACAAACTGAATGTAGGACTTGAGACTATGCAATGTGTTGAATACCGGTAATCCATGCTAGGCTCATGGAAAGGTACCCTAATTTAGACTTGAAAACATTCTATTTTGGGGTAAATTGAACACAAGACCTAGCATTGTTCGGGTAGCTCCTTGATCTCATTTGGTTTCATTAATTTCAGCACGCCCGATAATTTATGAGATAAAAACATACAAAAGCAAAACAAAACATTGTTCCAAATGTCAAAGTTTATCAAAGACTACAAAAAATGTTATATATCTTTTTGCAAGGTATTTTAACATTATGTGCACGATGACAGGTACACATTTTTCCACCACAACGGTAATGCTGTAATTTTGTAGTTTTTAATCTTAACATTGATAACAAAAAAGTTTTGGAAACCAGTAACTTTGTTAAGTGAGAGGCTCACTGATTAAGTATGGGGAAATTAGTTGGCAAAATATGGTAATTTTTAACTAATTGACAGTAATTAATTGCACAACAAATTTCTAATTAGGAAAGGGAAGGGGTCCTTCAAAGCCCATAAGCCACTGCTAAAAGTAAAGAGTGTTTGCATTGAACCCTAAAATATATCAGTCTTCTTTACAGCAAGATTTGACCTGTGCTCTAATGCTTATTAATCTACAAAATGACATGCATGTTTGCTACTTGACAGAAATAATTGGACATGTTTAGAAACAATGCATTTATCATGGGAGTGTGGTTTAATTATGTTTCCACTAATCACTATGGTAACTGCCACTGTAAATTGTCATATATTTTATTGTCAACACTTGGATTGTTTCAAACTTTCTGTACATATAGCATTGTTATTTAGGGTGTACTGTAAAAATTGCCCCAGAAAAAATTGCTGTTGTTATTGAAAAGGGTGTGTAATGAAAAGTTATGTGCATTGGGTGTAATCTAATGAAGGACTGGGATAAACAATTCACATTTTCTTATTTATTTATTGCACATCCAACAGTGTATATACCAATTACAGAATGAAAATATATAATATATAAACTTACACAAAACAAAGCCTAAATGCATATTTAAAAATCTATAATATTAAAATAACAGGGCTGGAAAATAAACTGTTGGGCTGTATAGAGTACAAAGGCATTTTATCAATATTTTCATGGTCGGCGGTACAAACATTTTTTTTCCCAGGCCTGTATATTAATCTACAGTATTTATATGTAATTGCATTAAAATATATGATTAGAATTGTTATAAATGCTAATAATTCTTTCACTGTAATAGTAAGTAATTAGGCACAAAGATAAATGTAAATCTAGATTAAAATCCCAAAGTAGTTCTATAATTGTTTACACAAAAGTTTGTCTTTTGTCATTAAATATATTAACCAATATATTTACTTATTATGAACTGAAATTAGAAAGTTTTTATATCTGAGACAAGTAATCTGGGACGGGTTGACTACGTTGTGAGGCATGTGAGTATACAAAAATATATTCATAATATTTGAATAGTTTTTCCTTTACAGCATACAGTAAATTACAAGTATGTAAATACCTTGTCTCTTCTATTTCCTCCTGTCTTTCAAGGTTGATCAGTTCCAGTTGCTTTTTAACAAACGCTTCCACTGCCATATCTGTAAGTGGAAAAGTAATGAATTTATTTAATTAAATTGGAATATCCTGTTCCTCCAATACCTAATGATTTACATGAAACAAAATGTTACACAGTATGAATGCAAAATGTTATGTAGACTTCCTTGTAGATTTCTAGCAAAATCGCAGTCGTCTTTACAGTCTAGGGTCTGCGTATTCAAACCTTGCTAAAAGTTGGCACAATTGATATACGCAGTGAAAAAGTGCACAAGGCAACAACAAAAGATAAACTCTGAAATAAATCAAGGAGGAAAGAAAAGTCTCCATGCATAAATTCAAGCAAAGACCCATGCTAAATATCTCAGGAATGTTTACATACAATCCTCTATGATGTCTAATGTTATTCTTAAATACATGGTACACAAGCTAAGAAAGTTTTTATAACTGTACGATTAGACTGATTGCCGAGTTGATTTGTGGCCGAGTTGACTTGTGGCCGAGTTGACTCATGGCCGAGTTGACTTGTGGCCGAGTTGACTGTGGCCGAGTTGACTTGTGGCCGAGTTGACCTGCACCCGGGCAAAAACATCAATCGTAAAATATTTTTGTAAATTGCATACACTGAGGCCCCTATTTGCAGCTTCCAGTATTCAGTATGATCGGTTATCAACACATCATGAATACCAAAATCTGAAAATGCTGCGCTAAAGCTGGCTGTTATTTTTAGTTCTATGCTTTTTATTGCCTTTAGTTACAATTGTTTATCTGTTACAGAGTATTGTTAATCCACATAAGCAATTTCAACATCCAATTTCCATTGGCTTTTTCTTCTATTGTTTCAATTTGAGACCCTCCCTGCATTGTTTTTAGGTATATAGTTTTTATATCAAGATTTGCATTAAATAACTCTACTGATGAAATCCTCTAGATCAATAAACCTGGAGTATTTCAAGTTAGACTATATTATAATATAATCATAATTTCAACATTTACATTGTGATTTATATTTATTTTATGCCTAATTTTTGCACATTAGATTTATCCCCAACGCAGGCTGTATTAGCCTGAACCTAATAGTCTCGGCCCTAGCTAGGTCTTCATTATTAGAGAGAGGATCGTACTCAATTTAGGCCTAGGCCCTATACCAAAGACAGTGAGAGCCGCTCAGTCTTAGCTGCCTGCTGAACTGCTGCCTTAATACAAGGCTACTACACCGCTAGCTAGGCCTAGCCTCCCTAGGCTAGGCCTACATACATGGCATGGTCCTAGCTAGCCCTAGTCAGCCTAGGCTGCGTACGTAGGCTACAAAGCCTTTGTCTACCCGGATCTCTCTAGCTAGGCCCCTAGGCTAGGCCTAGTAGTAGTAGGCCTAGGCCTAGTCCTAGTGGTGGTAGGCTAGGCCCCTACCTAGTCATAGAGAGTAGGCCTAGGGCATAGGCAACCACCATACATTAATATTAACAGGTAACATGCATCATTATATATTTACCATACTACAATGGTGTGTATGATTATGAAAATAAATCACATTCCTGTAAGTTTGCATTTGCCGTACTTTATAAACATGACAGACGAGCAAACTCTTCTAAGATCTGCTGCCCTCTATTGTTATAAAACTTACAACAAAAAATACTAGACTCGAAGCTCAGTGTTTGTAAGAATCTGTTTATACTCTTTGAAATTATTCTTGTAAAAAAATAATATTAGGCCTATTTGTGATCCAGGGGTACTGTATATGGTCGTACAGGTAGTTTGTGTATTGTTCTTTTGTTAATAAAAAAAGTCTGAGATTTGATCTGAGATTTCATAAGCAATTCGAATTACAGTTTCTTCTCATGATTCATATGTAAATTAGCTTTAGCAAGTTCCCAACCAAGGACCGCCTACTCAACTCTCGTCGTGTCTGCGAGCTAGTGGATTTGACCACCGCCGCTACGGGTCGTTGTTTCACTGTGAGCAGTGTTATGAAAGGTTGTACAGGAACCGAAGCAAAGAAGGCTACCGTACCGCGCTCACCTCTGTGAAATGTGTGGCTTTTTCCATTTATCTTTTGTTGTTAAGAAAGCTTTCGTAGGAGGATCGTCTGGTTTATTCGTTGTTTATTAGGGAGGAACCACGTTTCATTCAGCGCTTGGAAACACTTGATACACAATTCTATTGCGACCATTGAGCCACACGTTCGCTGACTCTGCTGGGCAGTGGTAGTGAATTTTGTTGGGGACCATCCCGCCCGTTGGCGATATTCAATTTAGATCGAGACTAAGTGCAAAAACAGTATTTCATAGGTGAAAGTTTGATATTAATCTGCTGATTTGACTGCTACAAACTCAACATGGATTGGAAAAATAGTTGTAATCCCTACTTTATTTCAATTTGGATCTTTGCGATTATTGTCAAGACATCATCTTTGGCTAGAACGCTGAGTGCTGTTGAATGGTCCATGACGAACACAGAGTAAGTAGGCTAGGCGATTGAACAGAAATGAAATAAATTATCGCCAAGCTAAAATGAACTATTAATAAATGGCATGTCTTATGTGTTTTTAAATTAATGTATTACAAGAACCATGTTATCTGTAATCTGTTTAACTAATATAGGGGCTTGATAACTACTATCATCATTTTGACATCAATAACAAACATTGACCTTTGCATTGACAATACAACATCGCTCTGTCCAATTTGAAAGCAGATTATTTTTAAATTCATCTGATTAATTATGATATGTCCTAATGATTTGGAATATACTTTTACTGTTGTTAAAATAACATTTTACCAGGTGCAGTACGCAATCTTGTGTTTTAACGTAACCTACATCCTGCTTTTTGTGTTTACCTGCTGTTTTTTGTGCCACATTTTCCTTCTTAATTGCCCATCTATTACTTATCGTTGGTTTGTGGTGGGAAGAACCCAAGGAGGTTGAATGGTAACGTTACAAACATAGGTCTATCCTGACATAGGTTTTGACTTTCTTCTCTGCTTTGTCTTCTTAATGCCCAGGTGTTACATGTTGCCTTTCATAGAGTTTACTGAACTCAGCTTAGTAATATTAGTATTCCTAGAGCTGTATCTTATTCTGTTACTAATTTTAGATGGACTGTACTTTAAAAAGTAACTTAAGAGCTTAACTTCCCATATATGTCCAAATTATTAAAATATAAGTTACATAGTTATTAAAAATTTACAGATATCATTCCTTGTTTATTTTTGCTGATATTTAAAAAAATATTTTCTATATAATTTTATTTTTTTATTATCTAGCTAGTTGTGTTGTTATTTATTATGGCTTAGGTTTTCTCCACAAAAAAAATAAATTGTTTAAATTGCCCAATCCTATCCACCTGATTTGAATAATCTGCAATGATTTATGTAAATATACTTAAACATGTAGCATGTTGAACTAATGCCTCTTTAATTAGTGTGTATTGTTCGACAGGATAAGCTCTTAACAGTTTTGACACCTCCCGGAACTACTACTTTACTGCTGCAGATTTTATCTCCAACTAGCAATTTAGAATTTTTGACAATCTGCATTGTGATTTATGATTTAATACCATTTAAAACCTGAACTTTTAAAATGTTATTTGATAAATAATATATAAAAAAAATGTTCAGTCTACTGTACAAGTGATAATGTATAATTAAATTCTGTTTACCAAAATGTATTGAATTCAGTGTTCTTTTTTCAAATATCTGGTTCATACTGCAGACATCTAATTCCTCCATGCTGCAGATTAGGATTGGTATTTAAACCAGTAGATTAGATTTCCTGTCAACCTTTGTTTTTTAATTACTTTTTAAAGACCCTTAATGAAAGTACAATTGATGATCTTAACCAGCATTCAATGATCTGTAGGGTATGGAATGTGGCCTCTGATTCTCAATGTATAACAAGAACTTTTAGTTAGTATTCATTAATTCTAAGGACAAGATAAATGGGGAGTATAGAGAAGGCCGATATTTGCTGTAGGCACTGTCAGCTCAATCATGGCCAGTTGACTTGAACTTCCAAGGTTGAAATTTGTCAATTACCTCCTTTACTCTTTTATTTTTAACAGAAGAGAAAAGTTTATTAATAGGAATTTTGATAGGTGTTGTACCACGTTAATTTGTCTTTGGCTTAACTACTTTAACTATAAATTTAATCAACATAAGATAATTGATGGAAAAAAATAGAATGGTAATGATTAAGGGCAAATAGAAAAAATTATTAGACTATCACTCCCGTCCGCGTCAAAAATTCTGGAAATATTGATGTGGAATTTAAAAAAAACATTTTTTTTTGCCGTATCAATTATTTCAACAGCATAAAAATAAGATGCAATTTTGTGACTTCAAATACATTTTCTTTAAAAATGTATAAAATTAAACAAGTTTTTATACAATATTTACTATTACAGACCAAATATAAACAGTTAAAAAAAAAAACCGCCCTCCATCATCAATTTCAAAAAAAAAAGTGTGATAATCTAATAATCTTTTCTATGTACCCTAAAAGTATAAAATAATTATTAATAATAGTAAAGGCAATATTAATATGTTATGTAAAAAGAAAAAAATAATAATATTCGTAAAATTATATTCCTGAAGATTATTGAGTCATTGTTTGGAATTTTTTGAATTCTTTGCAAAATACAACAAACTGAATTACCATAAAATAGCTTTTGTGACAATATGTTGTTTATGACCGAAGGTCATTTTATCATAACATTATGTACAGAATAAGACTAAAATGTCAGCAGTGTTCGCTCTATTTATTGAGGTAGTTAACACAGTTTGTGTATAGTTGACTAGTACAGTATTAGGAATTATCAAGTCAAGATTTATAACTTTGTGCTGAAACAAACCCCACTAACCCTTTGGGCTGTACATGAGAAAAATTCAAATGGCCAATTAAAGACAACTATTTGTGTTTGTGATAGGTATTGTGTTTGTTTCACAGAATTAATGCCTTCACAAACATAAAGCAAACAATACAATTTTTGAAATAACAGTAGTAGATATACTAATTTGATTAGGCTACTTTTCTAAATGATAGATGTTTTATTACAGTACATGCACTCAAATGCTGTGTTTTGATTAATGAATTTTATGTAGTGACGATGTGCACTGCGTGTTCTAAGAGCAAGTTTATTGCATTTGTTGATGTCACGATCGACTTAAAAAGATCAGCTGGATTAATGAGTAGTTCATGTGGATTTTATGTACCTGATGTATTGCAACATTCCTTAACATGACAGCATAGCAGATTTCATACTTTCTCTTGAGAGATGACAGCCATGTTCAAACATCCTTGAGGGGAAAGGGGAATGGAAATAAAGCTTGTTAAATTGAAAATTACTAAAATATACTACAGTATATTATTATAAATAATTATAGATACTTAAGTCATTATCTTATAAACTATAGTGAATTTCTGATGTGTGATATTTAAAATAACAAATAATGCTAATATAAAAGTTCTAATATTTGCAAACTTGATACCAAATTGAATAAAATTTACCCATAAATGTCCCATCCAAATATACAGTAGGCATTAATATGGATACATTTTCCTCAATATTATCACCATGGTCAGTCTTTGTTTTCAGAATATTTGCCACACAGGTTTAAGGGCTGCAATGCAGGGCTCAGGTTTATTTGTTCTAGGTTCTCCTTTATTGACAGAGCTCTTGAATGACCAGCAATCATTATAAGGATAAGAATTGGTAAATATTACTACATAGGACATCCTTCTCTTGAAGCAAGGATGATGATACAAGCATTTCACACTTGTTATTGAGATATTTAAAAACATGATACATAGTATATTCAAAGTGGCCATGTCAGAACCAGATGTATTTTAGTTGACTATGAATTAATCTATCCTTTAAAAGACCATTGGAATACATCTTGTGTAAGCATACTGCAGTAATAAGAACTAGCATGTAGCTTACTGTAAAACAATAAAATGTTATGAGGTAGAGTACAATTGCTATGGGAATTACAGTAACCCATTCAGTGTTTCTTGGTTACAATAATACAATTTACAGGAATTTCTACCAAGTGTGTTATTACAAATTAACTGGTGTCCCTTGTTATGTCCAAGTGTTCATGATTGACCAAATATATAAATTTCAAATAGACTTAGTTAATAATATTAGCTTTAGTATTCAATGGCATTCCATTGCTATGCAGTGCAGTGTCTGAAAAGAGATCATTAAACAAGTTTTATGACACTAAGTCACATCACAGCAAGCTAATTTGGAAGAAATTGATGCAATAAAAAGAACATTATTCTAAATTTAATTAAAAGGAATTAAAATGTGGTTTGCATATGGTGATTATATATGACCCATACCATATAAGTCACACGCACACAACTATTTTAATTGACTTTGTCATTATGAAACACATAAAAGCTTGTGTCCTACAAAATTGTCTTGCATTTAGAATTCATCATTTTTCTACAAGCATAAAATGAACAGTCAGTGATCTTTATAATGACCTCCCTATAGAGTAAAAAGACCACTTCTCAAAACTCATTTGCAATACAAATTTTGTACTTAATATTTTATTATTCTTCTTAATACTACTTCTAAATTGCTATCTTTAATGTTTGTGATGTTCTTATGTTTCTAAATATATATGTACATTTTATCAGGTAATAAGGAATTAACTCCTGAATAACTTTACCAACACTTAATAACACTGAGCCAACAATGTAAAAATGAAAGTCAATGGAAAACTCTGAAGTTGACAAGAGTCAACCAATCTCGTAAATCTCTGTGTACCATTGGGAAATACTAGTTATTTCTCAACAGAAAAAGTAGTACATTCCCAAATGTGTTTTCCATAAAATGATTAGGTAGTCAAGTTTGAAGGCCTACCCAGACTTGACCTATGCTTGGTAAAAACATTAGCAAAGCAGCAAGAATAAAGACATAAAAAATTAAGTAAATATACGAGAACAGCAAATGAGAGATGAGAGTGATGAGGGAAAGAAGTGGGAGATCATATTTTATTTTGCAAAATCTACTGCTAGTATTAATACAAGAAATAGAAATAAAATTTTATTTTAGATTGTATTTTCTTAAATTTATGTTAACCATAACAATATCAAGTATCATGCAAGATAATTGAAGTTAAATTGTTGATTAAGGATAGTCAGATTATATTTCAAATTTTTTATGTAACAAACATATTTGACAAATTTTTGTTACAAATGTTTTCTGATCTATACATTTTTCATCTGCACCATAAAACTCATTCATAAACTTATACTTTGTGTCTAGTTTAGTACTGAAGTATTATTGACATATTTCTATATTTAGTATAATGTTAATGTAGTTTTTAATTAGTATTATTAAAGCCCAAATAGAACAAATTTCATATACCTTGGATAACAAATAAATCAAGTCTTAATCCTGAATGCAAATCCAGGTTATATCACATGATAATGTCTAGTATAAGTACTTAGTACTTGTCAACACTGCTTAGACTTTGATGTTTAGGCTTGCAGTGTGTTGAAGGCCTAGGATTTAGTAGAGGGTACTTCGATACACTTGACAATAGCTTGTGACACCAGTCTAACCTGTAACATGATACAATATAAATACTACCTACTCCTTTATCAACATCCACAGTCGTTATGTATATTCTTTATTCAGTGCCATATAGGATTCTTCATGTGTGTCATGCTTCTGTTTGTTAACTAACTATAGTCAAATTTTCCTGACCTTACCGATACCTATACTTTGTGTATACTATTGCCGCAGGGGGTACTTCTAAACCGTCTTTGTTTGGGACTAGCCGGGATGAGGGGTAACAATAAACCGTTGATTATAAGCTTACGCTCTGTTTTTGAAATGCGCTCAAGTGTAGGTTACAGTAATGTGTTTGGTCGATAATAGGAAAATAATGACGAACACTTAATTGGTCAATTTAATTAATTACCTTGAAATCGTACATAATGATGAGAAAGAGTTTCCTTTTCCAGAGGAAGGCAAACTTTTGTTTGTGGTGGACTGGTATGTGTTTCAAGTTGAGAGTTTATGGAATTGTTTCTTATTTTCTCATTTTTCAAAATTAATTATGTTTAGAAATATATTCCTTAGATGCAAGTGAAAACCATTAAGTAAAACGATAATTGAGTTGTATTGTGAACAGATTGTATTGGATGAGTGTGATCGTGTAAACCAGTCTTACCCATGTCGGCATTTAATTATTTATAAACATTAAACTGTGAAAAATCTTCACTACCGTACTGAAACAGAGAAATAGTCTTCGTCCAAGTACTGTTCAGTTTTTCAGTTGCTAGTGGTGTTGCCAAATATCAGAACAGATTTTGAAATGTTGATAAACTTTTGTTATGGACACCATGTTATTGTGGACACTGCGATGTATTGGGCCATGAAGTAGATACTTATCTCTAGCTTTATTTGCCATCGTAAAGATGGAATTTACAAAAGAATCCAATTTTTGCTACATTGTGTGTTTGTTAGAGATATTTTAGAAAAGAGTTCAAACGAATTACACCACCACAATCCTTGATAAAATAACTAACGTCTTTTATGTTGCTTAATAGGCAAAGAAACTAGTTAGCACAAATCTGATCAATGTATTGTCTGTTGGACGTGGTGTGGTTATGAGGTTTTTATCTAGAAAATAGGATGAACAGTAACCTGTTATATTGTGTTTGGATGCGGACAACAGAATGGGAAAGGAATTAATGAGGTAAATCAAGAGGTCCTTTAGAAGTCTTTGTCGGCCATGCCGCACTCAAAGACACAAATTGATATAAATGGATAAATTCTTAGCAGTGTTACCTTTTCCCCTCAAGAACTGTGTAACCAAAAATGTCTAGAATGAGTCATTTGATTTAATCAGATTAATTTGATGACAGGTATTTGTTGAATGCCTGTCTAAAGGTGCATATTTTATTGCTTAATAAGATATTTAAAAATTTAATATGTATTTATTAAATCCTGAGTTGATAATTTAATATTGGTAATTAACTTCAAATAGTAATCATACAGTATTTAGTGGTTTTATAAAATCTAGTAGTTCATTGTGTTGAATAAAGAAGGTAGGTTTTTAAAATCTAATTTTTGGTTTAAATTTTAAATAGTTTGGTACATGATTTCCATGTTTTCATTCACACAAAGCCGTTTGTTACTGTTTGTAACAGTGGGTAGAAGTCTGGAAACTTGTTAATAGTCATCTACACTTAATAAATGCAGTTGATTAGGTAGATTAAAAACTTATTTGCTCATTAATACAGTTAAATGAATAATTTTATGTCATCCAAAATGCAATATAAATTTACAGTTGAGTGGTTCCATTTTATTAGGGCGTGTAAATCTGTCAATTTGAGAGATGTTTTCGTAGGAGGATTAGAAGTTCCGTTCCTTATTATTACACCATTTTATTGTCATTTGTACTTTGGGTCTAATCAAGCATTATGATTTACCAGTACATGTATAATTCTGTTTATGTTGTTTCGGGAAGCTACGTTAAACATCGGACAATCTGGTGGAAGACTGACATGTCTACTGGGCGTGATGATCAACTGTGTGGTTAAGAAAATGCAGCGAGTATTTTGGAAGCTGGCAAGCAGTTTTAAATTTTTCACAAACATTTCAATTTTGCTGACATAGTAACCTCCTCAAGAAAAACATCCTCTTTTGTTTAAACCTATATGAGTAATGAAGTAGGAGGAAATAGCATTAGATAAGCTAAGTGGCTCCCTCTGTTTTTAAGTAGCCTGCAGGATAAACTTACAATACTATGTAGTATTCGCATGGAATTTGAATCTCGCATCTTAAGCCTACTGATTTTTTTCAACAGAAACTTTTCCTCCCTTATTTTTAAAGGTACTGTAATTTTTTTGTCTAATTTTAACCTGTGTTTAGTTTTTCCACTTCAGCAAGTGGCTTATCATACGACACGCAATGTGCCAAATTGCTGTCTGTGGCTGTGAAATGTTTTCCGCATCAGATCAGAAATGCTATGCTGAACACAGAAGCTTAACTGGGACAATACACTGTAGCGAAACAACTGTAGGCTCTACAGATGTCCATCAAAAATGCTGATAAAGCATGCTTACTGTGGTGTGAAAAATATTGCTAAATTATGACTCCAATGAACTGTCCATCAAACCTATCAATAGCTTTAGGACTTGTAAAGTATTTCCTTTTTTGAGAAAATAACTATTAGGGAATTTGAAGCTGATTAGTTTGCCTAATTTCAACATGCTATCAATGGAAAGTGAATTAAAAACTTCCTTAAGTCAAATTAAGAGGCTTTTGGATCTTAGGGAGTTTTAGGAAGTTAATATATAAGAAGCCTATCCGAATTAATTTTGATAATGTATAAAACTTAGAGTGTAATTTATGATAATTTATAATAGTAAGCAAAATATTTTATAATGAGGTATTTATAATATATTAGAGTATGGGTATTGTATTCTCTCTTAATTTTTTCCTCTACAGTACTTTGTTAACGTCTGCAGAGTTCCCGTACTGTCATTTGATACATTGCTGTTAATTTTATTTATACATCATTTTAAAATTTTAAATGAGATGCCTTTATTTTAACATACATAGTTCACAGGTCATATGCAGTAGTGTAACTTAGCGAACCATCTGTTGGCTCATTTGAGTAGCTTTTCTTAATCCCTGGGGCGATGGGTTCATACAACCTGACCACACATCTGATACCCTGGACAGATTGGTGGTTACTAACTACTCCATTGGAGACGGTTAACTATCAAATATACAGTAAATGGTAATGACCATACTGTATAAGTGGGGGAAATATACACTCAGTGATGGTCACTTTGTTATTCTTATGCTTTGGCACTTGTTTTTAATTGAGGCCTACTAGTGTCAGGTGATGTTGGTGGCTCTTTTTTTGTGTAAGCACAGTACGACAAGTGTTTCTGGCTGCATTGAACTGTGTGTGCTATCTGAGTAAGATGACAAAAACGCCGGTTAGTCTGCAGGATTACCAGCCATTTAAGGCTATGCATTTCATGGATTAATAAAGCCTAGAATTGGTTCCTATTTGCTGTTTCAATAAGCATGAATAATTGGAAATGATAGATTTGCAAAGACATTTGCGTCTGTAAATAATGTAATTATTGTTTTCCAATTACCCTTTGTTTCTTCACATGACACCACCCAATATTTACCGTTGTTTAAATTATTTGAATTGTGACACCTATTTTCCAGGAATTTACCAAAAAAGAGCATTTTTTATACAAAAAAAAATTCTTGTTTTTAATTGGTCAACATCATTCAGTGCGAATGACAATTTAAAGGATATTCCGGTAGAGCCTGCAGGAGTAATACTGTACACTGCGACTTGCGATTGACCATATTACGCCAATTTCCATGCTCACAACATGCGCATACAAGATGGGATTAAATGATTAAAATGTGTTAACCAAGCAAAGGATGCGTTTTAATAAAACCAGCGAACATCGATTGATCAGCTTGAGGTTGTTTAAGTTCACAGTAAGCCTTGCTTTGCGAACGTGCCTCTACAGACAAACACGTGTGGCTATTGATCCTCATGCTGAATTGAATTACACAACATAAAATATTATAGATTGGAAAAACCTTGTTGAATATGCTAGCTATGAATATTATATTTTGAGAGAATGATGAATTAAAACGTGATCATAAATTTTGAAGGGGACATGAGTTACAGCTAATAAATGTCATTAAATTATTGGTAATGGTCTCATTATTTCTATGTTTCCCTTTGAACAATACAAATTGTTGAAATTATTTAATTTTTTTAGGATATTAAATCGTTGTTGCAACCTTGAAGAAAAATAGGAAACATTGCTAAGTTTTTTTTGTCAGGAAATTTATGCCCAAGAATAAATTGTGGTTTAGCTTATTAAAAAGTTAAAGACAGTGTGAGTATAAGTTACGGTAATAATATGGCTGTCTATAAGAGGCCTGAAGTTAAATGAAGTATGTGAGTATTTGTAGTAGGCCTACTAGTAGTAGGTTAGGAAGTGGCTTCATCAAGGTTGGTGGGGTGTTAATGCTGGGTCTTTGCGATGGATTACCACGTAGGAAATGAACGGGATTTGTGAAGGAGGTGATCTTGCCATCACAGGTTCAATTCATTAATGATAAGATTACCTTTCTGATCCTATCCACTAAATGATGATGCTGATTTACTTACAATGCAACTTTTCCGGAAGTTTTGTTTGCTGAATTGAAATAACTAAAGGCTCTAGGCCCCTACACAAATAGTTTCCAAATTATTTTGAAAAATGCTCAGGAAAAGGTCATTTTTTTTCTAAATTTAACAATTTTTTTTTGTAGGAAATTACCTTCGAAAAATTATGCTAGGTTTATACCTAATTCAAAAGAGATCAATAAGCCAATGAAATACCATCAAGAAACAATAAAACAATATAACAAGCTAAATTTTATAATTTAGGGTGATTTTGATCACTATTTATTCGTTTATACAGTTTTTTGCTTCATTTAGGTGTAGCACAATAACAATTTCCAAAATATTACTAGGATGAAGGACGTTTAGAAACTAGACAAAGTATGTTCTTCCATAAATCAAAAATACTGTACATTCATTCATGTCAGGTTGATAGATTTGCAAACATTATAAAATATGTTTTCCACAAACATGCCAATGCTTTCGACGATTTTTGCTAGGTACTATGACACCCAACACTATTATGCTGTTTAATCTTTATTTGAAATATGATTAATTCTGACATGTGTTGCCCAATGCAATCCACAGTGAGCTCTTTGGCAGCCTAGAGCAGGCCCAAGCCTCTGTAGGAGGGAGAACCTGTGAAATCGATGCCGAAAACCACATGCCGAAAAACATACATCACTAATACCTTGTTAGCTACCATTGCCTAGGAGGAACATGTTAACAACGGATAGACAATGAAACAACTTACTAAAATAAACAATTAAATTTCATATTATTCTTTTAATAATGTATTTTTTCTTTAATAGATCTCATAGAACCAAAAAGAAATAGGAACCTGTCTTTTAGAAATTTTATATTTAATCTTAGGGGAATAATCTGATATTTGCTATGGCCTAGTTTGATGTTTTATGAGAGGGTTTACTTGTACTGTAAGAAATCAATAACATGATATTTTTAAAAACTGGAAATTTTGATGACCAAATAGATATTTACCACTCTGCCTATATTAGTTAAGTTTGTTCTTTGTTCAATGTACCTGTGCACGGCCTTGTGGAAGAATACCGCCTTGATGAATAAGTATCTGTTGTAAAATAAATATTTTATTATTAACATTATTATGACTTCTCCATGTTCCAGAAAACATGAAGGGTCACATTAAGTGACTTTAAGCATCTATTTACTACCAGTGCATGGTCACTGTTGCCAGTTGTTACTGTCCTATACCGGTATTTAAGCATCAAGGTATAAAATTTAAAGTACAAAAACAATGTCATAAATGGATAGTATAGCTATGGTATTATGACATTTCCCTGTGCACACTTGGATAATACATCCAGTGTGGTTAATGTGTCCATTACACCAAATTCTACCGCATTTATGAGAGGGTCATAAATTCTAAACAGAAGGTCATCCACATGCTTCCGCTAATTATAGTTTTAACATTTTGACCAGGAGAAAGTCTGCAATGCCCCTTGCTAAGAAATTAAACAAGTTATGAAACCACAGGCTATGCTCAGTAAAATAGTGTTAGTAGCTCAACATAAAATTGACTCCATCAAATAGCAATTGATAGTTTGACAAAAAGTGCTAAAAATATAGATTTTTTTTTTTAATAGGAGGATGAGCCACACACAGTGTCATTTCAATCAATTATTCTATTTATAAGGCGCATAAGACAATTGTTTGTATGCACTGATAAAAAAATATTTAGGAAACCAAAGTTCTACTTTTGCTTTTTCCATCAGCACAACTAGGGCAGAATGATTACTTGGGAATATTTATAATTTAATGTATTAACAATATAATATTAATAGTATTAGAAGCTCAGTGATCTAATGATGCAATAATATTTGTATGCCCTTTAACTATCTCACTTATCCTAATACATTTACTATCTTGTAAGATAACCTTTGTGATAACTTTAAATATTAAGTACGTACTTTATGGGAACTTGAGTGGTTTTATCTTGGTCTCACTGACATCCATCTAACTAAATTTCCTTCATTGCCTAATCCTTTCTTCACTTTGAATATAGGAGTAGGAAATTGAATGTTTGTTTGTCTAAAGTTGAAGTAACACACTTAAAACACAATGATAAGACCTATATAGTCCCACAAAGCACTAGCTAAGGCTTGGTGTTAACGTCACAATGTATTTATATTTGGTATAATGTTTATAGTGTTGCAAACATTTTTTTCCGTTGAATCATGAAGCAATAAACATTAAACAAACCAAGGTGTTAATAACCCATTAATTTTTGATATAAAATAACATAATAGCCATTGTCTTGGCCTTGATTTAGTAAAATTCATAAGCAATGTTGTAATTGACCGGGACAGTTACTCCAGAGCCAAAGTCTAGAATTTATTGCTCCGTTTGAACTATGAAATTAGTTCCACATTGGAAAGAGATCTAGGGTGTTTCTTAGGGAGTTGGTAACTATGTAGTCATTTCAGTCACCTAAGCATTAGCCTGAACTATGCTCTCTTTACCCACACCTATAAACGGCGGCTTGCTTGCGTCAGAAATGGGAAATTATTATATATTAAACGATGTGTGACAAGCAAATTAAATAGATGAAAGTGGCTGTTGTATAGTGTAATTGTATAGTTGGTATTGGTGTAATATAATTTCACAATTTCATAGAAGGTTAACTTTATGTAAATATGAGAAACAACGCAATATTTTTCTTGGTAGGATTGTTTGTTTTTTTAAAAACACTGGGATGTTTTTCAAAGTGATTTGAATGATAATAAACCATCAGTACAGTATTCTAGTTTGTATTGATTTTCAATGATTTGATATAGTTAGTTTAATTCTTACACCTAAATTTATGTAGAAATAACAAAACTTTCTTGTTAATTAAATTAATTCAATAATTGTTAATCAGAAAACAGAGCAGTTTGGAAAGAAAATAAAGATATTTTGGACATCAACAAATTGAATTAAATTCTGCTTGATGAAGGAACTTATGGAAACAAAAACACTGGACTATTTTGCTTGTTGCCATTAAAGTAATGTCATATACTGTACAACAGTGGTGGATGTTCACACGTTAGATATATGCGCATACATACATTACCTATTGTGCATATATAAATATATAAATCGTTGGCCTGTATAAAATGTTAGTGACCTTGTTTTATCGTAAGCAGTTGCTTCTCATACAGATCTTCCTTGCAATGTCTGAATTTTGCCTCCTGTGCCATATGTACCCATTCTCTGGGTGATGGTTTTGTACATAACCAAAACCGTCTCACTCCTTTGGTCTTGTAACAACCAGAACAACTCTTCAATTACAGTATACATGCACAATAACCCGTCCATTTCAAAGTCCTGAAGACATGTAGCCATCGATCTGTTTCCAACTATTGATTTTCTTAATCCCCTGGTCACCAAAAGAAATGATTGTCGATTAGTTTGAGGGAGTTTAGAGATCCGTCTATGTTTCCAGGTTATTAGCCATTCTCATACAGTATGGTTGCGCTTCATTTCTCATCAAATTAAAAATTTCACTATAATCCAACTCTCTATATTGTATCCAGTTTTTTTCTAAATTTAACTTTATTATTAGGTTTTTCATTGTCTGGAGTAGTTTAGCTTTATGCCAGAGTGGTAATTGGTTCACAAAAATGAAGAGAATGGCAGACTAGAGTATATGATTTAAGCTGAACCAAGTTTAGGAGATTAGAAAAATAAATTTCAGTATAGTTATAATTAATCATGTTCATAGCAGCTAACTTGACTGAGTAGGCTATATTTAACTTACAGTACCCATGTGATAGAGTGATTTCTACTGGATTAATACTATGTGATGAATGACATGTAGTTTAACACTCATTCTTCATGGCCTGTTCATTCATATGAATGGGTTTCTTTTACCTTTCTCTTCACCCTTATCATTTTAATGAACCTGTTTTAAAAATAATATACTGTACTCTTCATTTTTTGCACATACACAGTTCACATCCATCATGTTTTATTGATCGTGTTGGTTCATGTACCAAGAACAATCAAGCATTTTGTAATCGTTTATTTTGAATAGCTCACATGGAGTGCGGGTATGTAGTGAAAATCGACTTAGATTTCATACAACAAAGTTCTGTGACAGTAAACGATATATGACATTAATAATAACGTTCAAAATACAACACTCCGTAATAAACTTCCAATTAAAATAGATTAACATTGAAACAAGTTGTACTTCCGGATTTGCTTACTTGTAACCAATACTTCTTTAAGTTATAGGTTTTTCAAAATTTAATCAGAATGTCTAACATGAGTTTATTGACCTTTTCTTCTTTCCTTAGTAAACACGAGATGTTGTTTCATCTTAGCCTGATGTTCAAATATGCAGCAATTGCCTGTATAAACCTCAGATAGCACTCCATACACTATGAATCTCTCATCACCTTCCACCATTAAATGCAAACTTCAAGTCTAGTTTTCCTATAACATTCTTGCTGGCTTACAGACAGGAATTCTCTGGTCTTCATTGGTGGTAGAAGTGATGACAGACACTACCACCAGTTCCTCTTGACTCATGACTTATAAATTTGTTCACTGACACCGTGTTCATCTTTTTAATGAATCTGCAAATACAGTACTTGCTATATGTTTAAATTTAAATTTCAAAAATATCTTGTAGGTGTTGTTTGTAGTGTAAGATAGCAAGCTCAGCCTTGCATTATGAACTTTGTTTTTATTTGTTTGTTTATTTTTTCATTGATGCAGATCATTCAATGGCCATTGCTTGATTCTTTAAAGCCTGATGAAAATTGCATTGGCCGTAATATAGTAGGTTTCCTTCATACAGTACTGTAACTTCCATGACTTTCTCTCTGACTATGAAAGCCATTTTCATGACTAAGTTCAGCTAAAGATGGTGAAATGTTGAGCTTACTTTTTACAGATAATATTCTTACAAATAAATGACCTGTTAATTAAGATGTGAATGACATTGGATTAAGATACTTGGAAAATGTTTCGCTAGCTTGCCATTGAACCTTAGTGAATGAATTGCATCAACCTAGTAGATTTTCATTTTTTTTTATCCAACTGCTGTATCCAGAATATTGTTAACAGCATGACATTGGGTAATAATGCTACTGGTTTCCAGCTTGCGCTAGGCCTAGGTAGTAATATGTTATCTGATTTGTTAAGTGAATGTCTTGCATAAGGCTTGAAGTGTACAACTGATATTATAATAGCTACATGTGTGAAGATAATCCACACAGTGACTTTAGAATCTTAAAGGGAGAATGTTTCACAGATTTTTCTCTGGTGGATTTTAGGCTTTTTTAACACATTTTAAAAGTACTTGGTAATTGATTCACAAAGAACAAGCCTTTTCTATAATTCTAATACGAGAATTTCTCGAATTCATGAATCAAAGTAATGTATTTTTCAAAGATTAAATTTCTTGGAATTTTTTAATCAAGGCTTTAAAACATTTTTTAACAGAAACTTCTCAGAATTTTTAGTTTAAAAAATACAATTACTATCTTCATATATTGATAATCTTAAAAGTAAGGTTTTTCTTTGAATTTTAAGTCACGACTTCCAATTTACACAAGCTATAACAAATTTCCTTGATAATTATAATTATATTATTACTAAGAGAGTACTTACTGCTGTAGATTGATTTATATTTCATTATTTTATTCTGTTATATTTGTAGACTCGGTAATAATAATATAACATTTTATTCCTTGCAGCCTGTATCTATACCTTTCTCTTGGTAATTAATGTTTCTCTTAGTGTGTTACAATGTCATGCTTAGCTTCTCATAAAAAAAAAAACAAGATACAATTGAATGCTCCGAGTTTCTCAGGAAAATCGAACGATTAAGCTTCAATGATGGCTATCAACTTGGAGACATATTCTGTGTAATCGGATATTTTATATCAAAGATGAAGAAATCCAGCCCTCCAGTTTTTTACGATATAACGTTCCTTTAAATTCTAGTATTATTACTGTAGGGAGATTGTTTAATGTTGTCACAGTCATTCTGCAATGCTGTGAGATGAAAGATGTCCTCACCTGCATGTTTGTTACTGGCGATTTATGTTGCAGAAATTTATGGTGGCATGGATTTCATGTCATCCTGGGGGTCCCTTTATTAAGACATGAAAGTCCTATAAACATTCAGTTGTTTTACAGTATATTGCCTTCAATATAAATTGACCAACTTAAGAATTAAATTTCTGCCCTAATAGGCAAACCTATTACAGATGGATAAAGAACAACATTGTCCTTTTACTGACTTTAAAACAATAAACAACAAAAAAGTATAATTATATTTCAAAATACATCTTCATAATTAAATATTAATATAAGTTTAATTATAATATGTTTGGAACTATGAATAAATTTATTCAAATATTAAGTAATTTTTAGCATAGCTTAGCCTTCAGCAGATTATGATGATTTAGTGATTCAAAAATGATTGATAGCATAAATCCTATGCTTAGGATAGACATGAATACAATTACTGATGCTGCATACCTGTGCCAATGCTCAGTGATATAGGAGGCTTGCATTCTATATGTTAATAAGTTAAAAACCACCATTATAAAATTATAGTATATACTTATTTCTTGGTACTTTATGTTTTACCATGTTAGTTGATTACTATGTGCTGCAGTACCCTTCATTACTTTAATATATTTTCCTCTTTGCTTTAGGCAAACTATGTTATTAGCTTTATTTTATGCAGTATTAATTTGATTATTATTTTTTTTATTATTAATATGCTTATGTTGCTATATTAATTACTGTGATTGCTCATATAAGACATTTCCATTATAAAAGTCTTTCTTCTTGTCTTAATGTATCCAACATGATTTCATTGTTTCGGTCCATTTCCGATTGATTTTTTCTTCCCGAGTTACAGTCGAACAGTGTTACATGTATCTTGGTTTTGGTAATTCATTCATTGAATCGTGTTTATTTTAGCTGATGGGTAGTGGAAAGCTGGTTGGACATATACTCATCAAAATGCCATTGCCATATTGAACTTGGCCAAGAGTCAATCTGTAGCGTCTCTTGGGAATGCTTCTTGTTGACTTGACTGGGCTTCAAGTGCTTGTAGTCTACATTTTATATCTTAGCACCGAAAGGTTGTATGTTTAAGGAAATCCCTTTCAAAATATTTAATGAACGTTTCATTCAAGTTACTGTTGTGTACTCACAGTGATTTGTTTGATGGGGGAAATAACTTTTGATCATTATCAATATTTAATTTAAACTTATTGATTATTGTACCTTTAATTTTAAATAATTAAAAGAAGACCACTATCAGTAGGCCTATTTGTAATTTACTAATTATTAATATATCGCAATGCATATCTTGAATGTTTTTGTATAAAAGTGATCAATATTGCATCAGTAGGGATGCTATCAATAACATTTTTTGGTTTAAAAAAAAATCAAAGTCAACAATACCAATAGCAACATTTATCGACGTTCGTCATCAGCAGATGGCTCCTCCAAGAGACATTTCATTGGGCTTCTATTGTATTACAGCCGTATCGTTTCCAGTCTCACTATTGTGCTAACTGTTCTGCTAGTTTTCAATTACATCTACTACAATGAAATTGTTCACAATACAGTAGTTGCAGTCTACAGTATATGTAACAGTAACACAAAGACAAGTCTTATAATCATGTAGACAACCATGGATACATATCTAATTAAAGCGTTCATTTTATGTTATGTTAATGATCGTATTCTTGTTTGTTCCTCTCCATGGGTTTGAGAATTTGTCATTATGACTATCACCCAGAAGTTATTATCATTTTTGAAGACCAAGATATTGTTCCTAGGCTAGAAACAGGGTTCCCTTAGGCCTAGTTCATTGTGCTGAATCTAGCAAGAGGACTCCCATAGGCCAGGTTCAACAAAAAGACTGCCTTTAAGGCTTTAACTGCACGATAGTAAACTCCTTGTCAATCTGTGACATAATTTTTTACTAACCCATCAAAGTAATATCCTCATCTATGATAACAATTATCATAATGTGGATTAAAATCTTATTATATCATAATCTATGAAAATATTAGTGCCAATAATTTCATTTAATTCATAACTATTTAAACACAAATGAATATAAAATTAGTAATTCAGTAATGAGGAGAGTTAACTAATATAATTTTTATGAGGAATCAATGAAAAAGTTGTAATTGAGACTATATTATTATTTTGTGCCCTATTGCTGAAATAACAATAACAAACTGATAGAAATTGAGTGATGTTTCTCACCTCATGGCATCAAAATAGTAAATATCAAACTCATTGAATGATCAGCGTCATCCAACATAAATAAGCAACACTGAATTCAAAAGCAAACTTGAAAATTTATAACAATTGTTTATATTGCTTGTCTAAATTGACCCAATCATTGGTGTTGCTTTTATTCAGTGCTCATTGTACTCTGTGTGGGATAAACAACAGGCCTTGGAACCCAGATAATAAGGAAGATGATCCATTAATGATGATTGGTAAATGATTGGTAGATGATTGATTCATTGGAAATTAGTGTGAGAATATTTTAAATGAACCTCCTCTGTAGACTGTAGTATGTAGTAACTATTACTCTCTGAATATTATTTTGTAAATATGAAAAAAAAATTACTCGATCATTTTTAATTATTGTAAATGTCATTAGGTATGTTTTGTTAATATACAGTAGTAATTGATCTAAAATGAATGTATGCTCATTTTATGTAGTGGTATTATAGTTATTTCTTAGTTAACAGCCATTCCTGTATATTTTATTTTGTATTAAGTTGATATTAACATATGGTAGTAGTACAGAGCATAGTATCCTTGCAATCTAGCTTTTATACAAAAAAAATTAAAAGTGAAGTTGAGCAAAAAATGAATACTGTAATGGTAAAATTACTAATTATCATTATTAATTATATGCAATGTCATTAGCTATATTTTATGATATTTTAGGCCCTATATAATATTTTATTTTATTTGTATAAGTTAATATTAATAAATGGTAGTACAGAGTATCCTTGCAATCTAACATAAAAAAATAAAAAAATTAAAGTAGAAGTGGAAGTATTATATTGTTAAGATGTTTTTTAAAATTATTTTTTGTTGTTGTGTATAAAGTTGAATCGATGAGGTATTTTTAATACCTCCTTGGTTGAATGCATTGTGAAGTATTCCCACACGAACAGCAACAGAATTGAAGAAAAAAAAAAAAGAAAGAAAAGATTTCTGTTGGGTAAGGCATTTCCTGAGCCTAGGGCATAAGGATGCTTAATAGTATTCTATTGATTATACCATTGTGGATTATTGTTTTCCAAACAGACCACCTTACAGTATAAAAGGCTGGGCTTCTGTTCTAAAGATTCAATGTCATATTTTTACCTTGAATGTGTTTGTCTACTGAGACTTCATAATTCATTTCAGTTCCAATTTTATTTACCCATTAGAGCCACAAGCTTTATCCATTTTCATTGTGTTTCAACAAAGTCAAGCTTAATTGTTACAAAATTGTTTAGTAAAATATCCCAAAATAACAATCTTTTCGGCAGCTTCAAAATGTGAAGAGTAAATAAACATAAGCAGGAAGTTAAAAGAAAAGCACATCTTTGTATTCTTTTGATATTGAATTCATTACCTTGTGGTTTCTCAATCATTCTACCTTTAACTTGTTTTTCTGTTCACCCACCGCCTGGATTAAGGTTTGTGGTCTGTCAAATGTTTTGACATATTCTTTCCTTTCGAATTATTTCTATGGCCAAGGGTTTCTTGTTGGTCTTTGCATGGAATACTAATAATTGGTTGATTAGAACTGCTAGGTTTCTTTAGTGTCTTCTTGTTTCATCATCTTGTAGTTAATTACATCTTTTTTTGTTCCTTTAAAACATTTCAAAGATTTCTATCATTAAACTTCTGATACAATACAGTACTGTACTTACCTCAGCGGTAATAACTGTATGGTTGGTAATATTAAAAAACCATTTTCATTTCATTACACAGTTTATGTAACAAAGTTTATATTTTCGTAAGTGATGCATGCTAATTTTTTTTAATTTGTGTATTCATAACAATAAGAAATACATCAGTAGTACAATAAAAAATATTTAGTGCATTGGTTACTAAGGTTTTTTTTTGTGTACCTTAGTGAAACAATTGGGTGTTGACCTTCAAACAATGGCCTAGAATAAATCTTGAAAGTGTGCCGCACCTTGTAAATGTGACTGGAATCAGTAGGTGTTAAATCGTATTTATAATCCATCAAAAGCTCACCCCTCAATCCTAAGGTTCTTAGAGATTTGGCTAGGCCCTTACACCTGTGGTGCTGGAGGGGGATGGACTAACAAAAACACTGAATACATTGGGTGCAGTTGGCATGAAATGAACACGCTAGTTAAGACTTAAGGTCAATTAGTTCAGCCTGCATTTGTTCCATCGTTAAAATACAGATGTCAGCTAACCAATGTCTTAAAAATTTAGTGTTGGCTTGCACTTTCTTTGGTTCCTCTTGTAGATAATCATGCTAAAAAGAAAATTAATAATGAATGGTCTACATAAGAGTGGCATGTAATTGTGCCTGTCTTTTCGATATAGATATGAAATCCTATAATGGATCTGTTGAAAACAACAAAATGAGTGCAATTAGTTGTTTGAACTTTACATATAAATTGCAATTAACACTTTGATGATCTATATATCAGATCTCCCAGAAGTCCTCTTTTGAAATATATTTGACAGCCATAATCCCATTAATTAATTACATCAAATTTGTTGCTCTATTTTTCCTACATTTTTCCTAGTCCTTTTATGTGGATTCGGCAGACTACTTTGCCTTTCTGCAGTGCTTGTTTGGGTTTTGTCTGTTTGTCATCATAGTGGATGTGGTTGCCCAGCTTCAGGCGAGGTCGTACCAAGAAAACATTTCTAACCCAGCGGCAGAGATAGATGGGCAGAACCTGCTTACACCTCCATGGTCATATCCCAGTCCAATCAGATCCATATGGTTAATTATACAGATAAGAAAGTACAATAATTAGTGGGAGTTTAAACAATTAAAAAAACATTTTGAAAGTAGTGCCAATTTGCTACATGAATTTGAAGAGTCCATTTAGAATCTGTTGAAAAATGACCAAGTTCCATGTTAATTGTGCTGCTAAGGTAAAACAAACAAGACTGGATTATCCAGGCAGTAGTGGTGACATTTTATCTACAGTAAAGTGACATTCATTACTGTACAGACAGCTACAGAAACCCATATGGGAATTAAAAGGTTAATTGCTCTTGATGCAGCTCATATTTTTAAAAATATATAGTAAAACCAGCTTTTATTCTCTTCCATGTGTTTTTCTAAGGTCAGATAAGAGAGATGATGCTTTAAATCGCCTTCCTCACCATTTGTGGGTTTGCCTCTTTCCTTTGCTTTCCTTCAGGAAGCGTAACACCTAGGAATTATTCAATAATAATATAAACATCCTTCTGAGCATCCATCATGTGAATCCTGATCTAGGATGAGATAATTATAATGTGTCTGTGTGTGGCAGCCACATTTGTCTTGAAACAGAACAGCCACTCATTCACTTGGTTAAAAAAAGACACTTCAATTTCTATTACATTTTTTGTATCATTAAATTGCCTGTGGGAACATTTTGAATGGTTATTTATGAATCAATTTATCATTGTTTCCGGAATATGATTCAGTAACAGTTAGCTTGAATGGAGTGGTTGATATCAAATGAAAACTTGATTGGTTTTTTTCAAATAGATGCACAGTATTATTGAAGTTCATTAATGGAGACTGGGCATTTTAACTAGACACTATCTCAAGTTAATGAGTTCAAAAGCTTTTGAAAAAGCAGTTTTGTCAGCCATCATCAACTTTATTTGACCTCCTACATGGCTACTGTACTTTCATTACTGTGGTTTTTACCTGACTTACAAGGCATATCAATCTGTGACCTTCTTGTGAGTTCAGTCTTAAGACCATTGCAATCCCTTGAAATGCCACATAGGTTTAAAGATGTTTTGTAATGGAGTAATTTAGAAAAACATTAAGATCCACAGTAATTATTAAAGTTTATATCTAAAATTATTCATCATTTTATTTTATTTAATTGTGTGGCATTACAGTAATAAAACATAATAATTGTTAATATATCTACAAATGGTGAGAAGGAGTACAGAAAAATTATGATACAGTAATATGCAAAAACCTACAATTTTGACATAAAGTACATTATATTAACTACAGAAATATTAACTAATATAAGTAGGTGATTTTACAAGATTTGATCCTCTTTAATGAAAATGTTTGTACCTAGTGCTATCTAGTTGAATTTATATTAATAGTTGTCTACTAGATTGGCCTCAATTCACCTAGTGATCAATTAAAACTAGCCTCAGGCATAAATTAAGGAAGGTGCTTTTATGGAGGCCTAGCCAAGAACAAAGGTGTTACCTGCTTAGTAATAGCTACAAGCTAGCCTACATTGATCAGCTGTAACAACCAGCAGAAGAAGTAGTACCTAGAAGGGGGTACAAGGTTGGGGTCACCCTGATTTGGTCAAAGGGTTGGAACTAGAAACAGGCTATATTATGAATAAAGGAGAGTTGTACAGTAGTTAATATTGTGTTGATGCTTTTATAAATGTTCTTATTAATTCATTCTTCCGTATTCCTTACATGTTGAATCCTGGTTCATTTTGCTACAAGTTTCAATTGCTTGCGGTGAAAAGTTTTTTTGTCACTATTAGTTTCAAAAACCCACTAATTTTTGTGACCTATCTATTAAAAAACTAAACTGGTATTCAATTATTTATATACACAAAAGAGAGATTTACTGATAATTTTCTGATTCTATTTTGCAAAAATTCCATTCTACAAATTTTTTGAAGTGTTCCGTTTAACTTTACTAAGCACAGAATTGTTATAATTTAGTAGAGAACTTAAAATGTCAATCTGGACATTATTTAGATTAGAAAAACAGTCGATAATTACTCCTAAAACTTATTAATTTATGACCACCAAATATTGTTATGTAAAACACATAGCATAGGATACTAAATATAATCAATCTTATATTGTTTTATTATATAATTATTAATTTTAATTTATGGATTTATGTTGTGAAAATGAAAACTTAATAAAATTAATTAGAAAATTAATTACATAAAATACTATAATTCTAGAGCTGTTCAAGTCGTTAATTTGTTGATTGAGACCAAGATGGGCCAGCTGTATTATAAAGGAAGTAATAAGGCGATGAAGGGAAATTGGTTTTGGCAATTCACAATGCTATAATTTCCCTTCACATGGGGGTATGTAAATATTCATTACACCTTTGTCCCTCTAGTTGTCTTTCGCTCTTAAATTGTCTGCAAAATTAGAAAGCAGATGAGCGCCTAAGAGATCCTTAAGTAGATACTACTGAGTCGTTACAGCCACTTTGTCAAGCATAACGATAATTGGGAATCGACAATATGTAGATATTGTTGCAAGCTCGACATGAAAACATTCTATATCCAGTCTCTGCTGATCGATTTCACAAATCATGTTAAATGTTTTAATCAGTTATGATCAAAGAAATGATTTATTCAATTTGAGTGTCATTAAAAATTTAATAAATTGATTAAGATTTTGTTTAATTATTCATAATTTGGCCCTGGGCAAAAGATCTTCATGCATTAGTCCCATTACAAAGTGATTATTTAGGCATTATCTTGCGAATTTATATTTAGTATGCATTTCATATTTATTACTTTACATGCAAAATTAAATTTGGTTTCTTCCATGAATTTAGTACAATTATTATACAATATAAAAAAAATTTGTTTAGCAAATGGATAATATTTAAAATCTAATTTGCATTTGTTTAGTATGCCATTTGATAATTTTTAAATTTAGAAAATCATTTCAGGAGATAATACATATATTTAAGTAGATGCATACTCAGATTCCCCAACCGATGCCAATTGGATTCCAAAGGCATATCTGTCTTTCTTTAAATGTTTGATTGGCAGCTTTCATCTGTCAAAATTTTGTGGTTATTCAATTTACAGTAATTCCCTTGATAACTTGTTTTGGTTTGTCCCTGTTCTTAATCCATATATTTCCTCTTCATTTCTAACCCTCTATGAATATGGGAAAGTAATCACACAAAATTGTGCAAATGCACAACACACAGAAATCAGCTAAACCATCAATTTCCAATGAGACTTGAACTGGAGAATTTTAGGATGTCTATCTATATTATATTTTTGGGGGTTTTATTGGCTTCATTGTCAAGGTCAACAGTAAATTACTTTTCAAGAAGCCTTTTTATATAATCAAAATTTGTAGTAAGTATTTACTAACAAAGAAGATACAAATTATCAAACAGAAAGATATTTATATCTTCAGTACAGTAGATAGTTCTGTGAAATTTAAACAGAATAGAGTTGAATGCACAAAAGAAAGGGCCTGCATATTAAAGCAGTGTTCACACTAGTATCAAGTTTTATGTGACAAAAAATGCGATATGCCCATATTTGGTTATAATATGATGTCATCATGCACATATATGGGCACATCACATTTTGCTACATAAAATTTGATATGTGGACAGAGCTCATATGCCTTCCTCAAATGGCAACACTTCCTTCAAGATATTTTTGTTTATTTTCTATTCTAATGTCTATATTGGTTAAATATTGCTAGTTTATAGCATTTTATCATCATTACATTTACCTCTAATGTTAGATTCAAAACCAAAGTCGTAGACCTGAAATACAACCACCTCTTAAAAATACGATAAACAGTTTCTGTGCCCTTGGATGCCATCATCTTCCCACAAATCGTAAAATGTATTATATGTAGGCTTATAGCAGGGAACAGTGAAATTTCACTGTTCCCTGCTTATAGGATGCAATACACCCACAGACAACAGTATCTTATGTACTTGCGGTATGATGCTCATCATATTCATGTTTATTTTGATGATTACATTTTGTGTTTCTCCTTATAAAAATTACTCTTCGGCGTCTCACAATAGATCCCCTTACCTCTTGATAAGAATTGTGAGTTAGATGTTATTTAATTTTTTTTTTCTAAGGGAAAAAGTGTCTTCGGATTTAGGCCTGATGTAACATTTAACAAACAAGCATTCCACTATAAATAATTAATGACAAGTTCCCTATTACAATTGTATAGGTCTTTTCTATCAATTCACTGTCTATAGTAAAGTAACAAAGACTGTGTAACTGCTGTGGTTTGTTCTAAAGATTTTCAAAGGTGTTTTTTTTTTAATATATATATAGTTATGGAGAAGTGAACGATTATACAATTTTTGTTTTTTTTATTAACAAAGACTTAACTATGTTAGCCATGTCTTCAGGTTCAAACACATTTACATCATTGAAATAAGTCTGAATTATTAATGTCACAATGTCATTGGCACTCTCCTCTCGTGAGAATTAGTAATCTTCGTAGTAAGTGATAATTCCCATGCTAATAACTTATTGAGTGACATACAACTACAATATGATACAAAATTCTAATCATATCCGTAACTGAAAGATTTAAGATGTCCGTTGCTTACCTGGGGAAAGGTTCACAGATATTGGGTTTTTTGGCTCACTCTATTCTTAGTAAGTGTTTCTTGTTGGTGAAGGTTGTGATATTACAATATGGCTGGCAGATGTTAGTAATTATATATTCGTAGAATATCCAGGTGGACTCTCAAAGGACATTACTACAATCAGTAACTATGTTTGTGGAGAAAATTGTGATTATATTCAAACTAATATAGTTTATGAACATCAATTATCAAATGGTTTGGCGACCTAGGTAGCTTGAACTGTTGCAAGTTGAATATTCTGTCTGTTTTTTAAATAATTTATTTTCTCAACCTCCTCGTCATATGGCACTATATAGACTCAGATCCTTTAAATTTTAAATTGAATTTATCTAATTGATTTTAGAATCTACAATGGATTATCTTTTGTCATTAAAGTGTATAAGGTACTTGTTCATATAATATCATGTAGACTTCAAAAAGACCAAGAGAAGCCATGATTCAATATTTTGTTCTTTATTCGAACATCATCAGGAAACTTGTTCATAAAAACCTGATGAATGAGCAACTTCTAATTTTCACCAAGTTCTAACTTATTGTGTGTGAATCAGGATAAATTATTCCAATTAATAAATAGCAGAATTAACCAGCAATTGTTCATTATTCATCGTTTTGTCCCATTTTAATGAGTTTCAGACTCTAATCCTACTGATCCAGATACTGAGCTAAGTGTTTTCCAATTCTGCTATTTTTTATTCAGACAGTAAAATTACCCTAAATCAAGGCCTATGTAATCTAGTGTTATAAAGTAACCCAGAGCTATAGAAATGCTAAAAGCCTTGGGTTCTCTATTGATCCAGTACACAGGCTCTGTCAGATATCATAAGCATCTGATTGTAAACTGCAACCTTTTGTTATGTAAGAAATCAGAAGGCAATAGATTATTTATCTCTCTTCAGAATCTTATGGAACGTAAGATGTGAATAAAAGCGTTGATGAGTCCTATGGCGGACTTGATTACTAGTCTGATAAGATGGCCTACATATCAGGATTCTTCTTCCGGTTGATGAAGAGCATTTGTGTTTTGTATCTAATTGCAAAACCTAAACTTCACAATACTCGTAATTACCGCAAAATATCATAAATATCAATTTTTTTGCGAACAATAATGCGTGGGATTGATGTGAATTATCTGGTTCTTCTTCGTTAATGGAGCATTGCACGTACGTTACCCTTTACTGCAAGTAAACCCAGAATAATACGCATTGTATTTTTATGGTTGTAAATTGATCTATAGAGGTTATTTTTTAACAGTTATCATAAAAACCAACCAAGCTGAAATAATGCATATTGTCATCTAAACATAAAGCTTATGATTACCAATGATGTATTTCCTGTGGCTTTTGATTCTGTTTTATTCACAGAGTACTGTAGGTGTGTACAATTAGCAAACCCATCTTACCCAAGCTTATCTATCACTGTCTAATGCATTTATCTAAATTTATTATTGACTGAAAAATATATATTTTGTGGGAAGATGTTGTGTCTGCTTGAAACTATAAATTAAAAATACCATCTATTTATTTGAAAGTAAACATTGTGCTTCTAATAATGTTTAAACTAAAGCTTTTTTGCCTGTTTCTGCAAACTGGTTCTTTGCACATTCAATGGTAGTAGTCTGTTTCCCAAAGCTTTGTGTACCACCAGGTGAGACACCTCAATGCATTAGTGTCAAGCCTAAGTAGCTGATTTTCTGCCAGAATTCATTTAGTGTAATCATGGTGTAATCTAAGTTAGCCTGATTCTGTTGCAGGATGAGAAAGTCACAATAATGGTATTCACTTAAGAATGATTGTTTATGGCTATTTTAGAAGACTAATTTAAACTTGTCTTGGGCATTGTTTAAAATTGTAACAAAATGCAACATGGAGGTAAAAGAGATCCCTTTTATCAATAAAGCTCACAAACCATTATTAAGGTGCTGATGTTTACTCTTTAAAAAAGCTTCCTCTTCGTATCAATAGCAACTAGTGTACCCATAAAAAACATTGAGAGTGTGTATTTGAAAAGATGGTCTTAAATTGGAACTGATCAGCTTAAAGAGATTAAGATTTAGTGTTGTTTCTTTGCCTTCTTACTTTAAGAACTTACCTCAAGTGAATAATAGTGTTCGACTAAGCTGTTTTTGTAATCTTCATTTGTGTTTAAATCTCATGAATATTCAAATAATATCTCATGAATATTCATAAATGCTCCCCATACAGTTATATTTCTAAAATTATATATAAATCATTATAATGCTGTATGTGGTTATTCATTCATTTAAAAATTTGCAATAAATAAAATGAAAAATTTATAACAGATGTTAAACTTCACACCTTTATCTACTAAAAATATTTGGTCAACATGATGAATTCAGCAATCTTGATTTCTTTGTAAGCAGGCATTTGACTTATTGGGTTTGGTAAACTTTCAGTGGTCAAATGGTGAACTATAAAGCCGCTTGTGAGGACAGCACTAACCCATTTGTAACAATTTATCAACTATTAAGTGTCAGATTAGAATTTCTTCTAATTCATCATTGTATTATTTATTTTCTTGGGTCTTGCTTATGAAAAATGAGTTCTGATAAAAAGCACGCTATACTGAAGTTTGTTTGCGCTCACTTATTTCGCTCATTTTCCGATGACTGTCAGATGTTTGTCATCTTGTAAGAGTTTAAATTCTTAAGATTTGTTTAACAGAATTTAAATTTTATTCTGCTGCTAGTTGCAACTGTTGTGAGCTATTTGTTATCCTTAACTTCTAACTTTTACTGCCAAACAGAAACACAGCATATTAATTCCACAATCAAATAATGACTATGTAAGTTGGTAGGCAGGGACACAAAACTTATTTGATTTATGACCTTCCGATCCTTGCAATCCTTGCACCTACTAAATGCTTTAGACTCCATAAGCATAGTAATGAAACTTATTAGAGTACCACATATTCCGGTAGAGTAATTGGTAACTATACCTTTGGATGCTAAAGTTATTTAATAAGCCATTGACTTAGTCTTGTAGAATCCTATCATGATGAAGCATTTAAACAATCGTTATTAAACTATTGCTTTAGGAATCAGCCATCTTTTAATCATTTTTTTAAAAGAACAAAAATACCCGTTTCTGTGATTTTATATCTCCGGAAAGAGTTTATAAGAACATGATATTCAATGTGCTTTTGTTTGAGGTCATCATTTGTCTCTTTTATAGTAGGCCTACACATTGTTTGTACTGTACTCTAGTGAAAAAACATACCCTTTCCTGTGACTATATCTCCTGAAAGAGTTCATAATAAAACGATATTTAATGTCTTTTTGAGATCATAATTTTACATTTTAGGCCTAGACATTATTAAACTCTAGTAATGAAAAATGATGGTTACTTTAGAGCAAAGTTTACCAATGATCATTATTATTGGCCTTTTGAAAAATTAAACAACTACAGGTTATAGAGTGATAGCCTCATGATCTCATTACATGAGGATAATATATTTATACAGGTCTTTAATGTAGTGCTGCTAAGCAATTGTATTAATTTAGTATTCTTTTTTTTTCATCCAGATTGCACATAGCTAGATTACACGACCATTTGAGTATTTATTTCAAGAGGTGTCACCTTTCTTTTGCAAAGAAGCAAAATTCCTTTCATAGTTTTCACATGGTTATGGTTTAATAATTCAAACTCTGGATAAATAACTAATTGTTTACTATTGAACTCATTTTAAAATTGGAGAGCAATAGTCTTAAGTAGGATCAAACACAAGTTCAAGCAGTATTCCTGACTTAACAATGCTTTTTTAGTGTAATATTGTTAAATATAGAGAATGTAGTGTCTATTTTTCTCTCAAGCAGTTGAAGGAGGACATTGGTAATTCATCAGGTAGTTTTGAGTGGTGTTATCAATGAAGCATTTCTGATTAAAATCCTTCATGCTTTGAATACTCTGCAATGAAATCTTTGTAGACGATTTCTGAACATTTCTTCTGTTGGTATGCGCCTCGTGAAAAGATTAACAGAATTCAATCTGATTGCGGATAAGATTTAGATTACACATTCAGCAGGTAACTGACCGTAACTGATGAAATCTATTCAAAATAAGGGTGAAAATAAAGTGAAGTTGGTGAGCCGGAAAAGGTTGGCTTGGAGAGAACAAAAATACTTAAGATTGTTTATGTCTGGTCTAGTAAACATCTATTAAGCAGTCTGTCTTTAGCAATAATTAATTACTTTCTGTTTATAAATACCGGATTAGGGTTTTTGTTAATATAAAAGGATGAGTGTGGGAAGATCAAGTGATATAGATAAAATTACCTCACATAGTTTGATGCGTGTGACATGCCTAAATATGGTCATATCATTACCATATATAGGTACATCATGACCATATATGGGCGTACAACGAGAAAATTTGATTTTGCGGACAGGGCTCTAAATGTGCTTCAACAAATTCTGCTTGACATACAACAACTGGAGTACGTACTTTGTAATCCACTTTTTCCATTTGTTTAAAATTCTAAGGACTATTTTTTTTTTTATGGTTTAGCTAAAAATAAATATATACTTTCTAATTTCTCATTCCATTATCTGTACTGTAATCATCTCCAAAAAAAATAGCAAACAATACTTTTAATTTTACATCTGATCCTATCCATGCAGATATTTATTAATATAAGTTTTTTAAAGGCTTACTATATGTTGTATTTGATTTTCAATCAAGAAATTCTAGAATATTGATTTTTTTTTTTACCAAAAGTCCTTGACTGCATTGATTGTTAATCAAAAATAGCATCTCAAATAATAATTCCTCATTGTGTGTTTTTCTTTCTAAATTTATAAGCTAGGTTTTTACAGATTAATAATAATAATGTCGGTCGCATAATGGCAATGCCTCTATGCACTTCACATTATTATCCCGGTCACTCGATCAAAAACCTATGGAAGGCATACTCAACTCCCCGGGGAGTATTTCATAATGTTGCAGATAGTAATTACTCCATAGACATTTGAACTGAAACTACTACTCTAGGTTATCTACTATCATTTTAAGGATAGATTATGGTTTTTAAAAAAAAAATTGTTTTGTTCTAGGGCTTTCTGTCATTTTTATTGTCAAAAGTACTGTATTAAAGTCGATTGCCTTTAACTACTCTTGGGTAAAAAGAATACATAAAAGCCACAATTGGCCGAACTTGTCCTCCGATCATAGAGGTATACCGCCATGCACCAATCCTTTACTTTCGAAGCTCAGAACCATGTTTCATCATAGGGTCTGCGCTGCCTAGTGTTAGAGTCTGTTGACTCACTAGAATCATAGAGAATGTTCTATTTTCTCTATGCTAGAATGTAGTATATATACTTTTGACTTCCTATCATTTCTTAATCATCATGCTGCATTAGCAAATACTGTATGCAAATTTGATTGTACAAATTATATGTATTTTCATTCTATATGTATTTACTTTATGTTTTGATTTGACTATTGTTGTGAAAATATGTTTGAAAAATCTACAAGTATTGTTTATGTTGTATTTTTGTAGCTTCATACATTCTAATTACTAGTGACAAATTAACAATTTTATGTTGTACTGTATTCACATTTATTTGGAACAAAAATTTAATTATTCTTTGTTGATTTAACATTCCAAAATAATTATTGCTGGTAACAAATGAAATTCTTTGGTGCATTATGTCTGTCAAGTTCTTAACTTGTTTGTTTTAGTACCTCTGCAAATCCATGTGAAGATCAAAGGGTGTGCTTGAGTTGAAAATTGGAGTGAGTTTTGTAGCTCCCTGGGGGAATGTCGCAACAGCATTCGTACTCTCCACTGAGCCTAGCCATAGCTCATGTCTCGTGAACCACGACATTTGAAGGGCCATTCGCCCATCGTAATCCCTGTAAAAGCTAACAACTGACTATTATAATCGTCACTACATTACACGCAAGGAATTCATCAATGGGAATTTGCCAATTCTGAGCCATGTTTTCTTTCTTCAAAGTATCTTCTTCACATTAATCACACATTGTTCAAAATGGATGGTAATTTCTACACTAAAAAATGAGTGTACTAAGGATTAAGAAGATGCTTTATGGATTTTAAATTAAGCATTAAAAGATGCTCATGGTTGTCTTGCAATTATTGATGGTTTTTTAATATCTAAGTAGTACTAAGAATAAGATAATCAATATTAAATCTATTGTTATTTTGAAAAAGCAAATGATTAAAGTATAAAACATGGATTACTGTATATAATTTCTGAATAAAAAATATCTATTAGAAAAGTATTGAAACCAACATCAATAAATTCTATAGTTTGAATTAATTGATGTGTATGGATTAAACTGAACCATCTATCAATTGAAGCCAGTTTGATTCATTGGTTCAGTTCTCTGTTGATTCCCTATCCTTCATAGGAAAACTCATTAGCACCTTCAGTTATTATTAGTTGAACCTGCATCTCGGTCTTTGTTAAGTCGATATTTAAGTTTATTTTGTGTGGCAGAGGATATTGGTGTACTTGTAAAATTCACCTGCTAATGTTTTGATACAACAGAGAACAGTTACCATACGCTACTTCGCCTCAAGACCTAATAGCCAATCAAGAGCATCCTCATATCTTTATGTACCAATGGTCAATAATAATAGACATTTTTTTTTTAAATAATATTTTAGAGTGCATTAGGGAAAGAATTTAAACCAATTTAACAATCTCTCTCAGGCTTCAAACAGCAGATTCATGCAAATAGATTAGTTGCCCCAGGCAAGCACCCACTTCGTAGGGAAGAACCCACTTGGTAAGCAAGCGGTTTCATACTGTTGCCAGCTAGAGTTTTAAAAAGAGGCTTATCGGCCTACTTGTCCTACTCCAACTAACTAATTACATCTTAAGTTTATGCTCACTAAACACAAGAGGCAATGAGTAAGTGAGAATTGGATTAAAGTGGTTCAGGTCATAAGTTGAAGGTAGGATGTGGAAAATACTGTTTAGTAAACAGTAATTTTTTTTTTTAAAATTTGTAAACCACTTAGTTAAATCACCATTTATCACGTAAGGTTAATAGCTTTTAGATAGGTGAATAATATCTTGGAATAATATCTTGTTTCCCTTTCCGAATAGTGTTTGTTTTATGGTGGTTTCAAGTCAATCCAAGTGGTTCCTCTGTCTGCTGGTTTGGCGAGTGCAGACTAAACGAAATGACTTTTAGTCGAGATCATGTTGTCATGGGTTAGTTCCAACCCATTGGAGCATGGGCCCTGGGGTCTGGTCAATTCCGCATCAATAAGTAAAGAGACTGGGAGAGAATTCAGCTTACCAGCTCTTGTTTCAAATTACAATGCTTCAATTTATACATGGAAACAAAATCAATATTCAAGAATTAGTGCGTCATTTAGAGCATCATCAGTTTAGTATAAAAATATTTTCAAACATTTGCAATGCACTTTTTGATGAATAACTCCTCATTTACAACCGACAACAGAAAAATCTTTACGTTGTTTCGTTTAGCATGACATTTGTTGGTTCTACAACACATACAGTGCACAAATAAAATGTTGTTTCCATGTTCATAGTTGTTGATGACACAGAAATATGTGTATGAGAAATAACTTGACATGACATGACATTACAGTATGTCTCCAGGGATGTGGACAAGCAGTGTACATTCAGTGCTAAGGATGGTTAACTCATGGTTAACATAGTGAATTTTTTGCTTGTAGAAATCTGGGCAGTGAGGATATCTTACCTGAGTGCACTTTTTTACTTAATGTCTTTAATCTTATATAATAATAATAACTTTTAGTTCTGGATAATGTGATTTTGTAAGTGTATACAGATTTAGGTAGTCATCCATGAAAATAGGAATGGTCAATGCCCCTTACATGTCCCCGGTGTAAAAGCTTCACTCATGGTAACAATTATTTATAGTTGAATTGAAATAAGAATCAAGAATTTTTAGTAGTAATTATTACAATATGCTAAGAATGTTGTAATCGGATCATATTGCTTTCATCATAATTTTTATTACAGAAGAATCTTCCGTTCCATAACCATGATGTCATCTATACAGGGTTTTTTGGTGTCCTTGTAAGGTCCTTCCTTAGACCCTCCTATCACACTAATGAATTGAGTAACTCTTGCAACTAAAATCTATTGATATATAATATAAAGGAGAAATACCTAGAAGATTATAGAAGAATACTTAAGCTGTCACTTCTGATCTCGGAAAACACAACAATGTATTGTTTTACTGTGCGGCCGGTCAATATTAAGAACAGTTTTACTACTGGTCAATACTGGCAAGTTAAGTAAAAAAACGGCACAAGTTACAACACAATAGGATTAAGATATCTAGTCTCAAATGATGGTATGGAAGCGCCTCTAAATCACCGGTGAATTTATCAGACCCTTTTGTATTGATCTGCTGATGGTACCATAAACAAAGAGTATTAAACCAGCACATTGATAAAGTACACAACAGTGAATAGTTAGTTTGTTTCTCCATTGTTTTCAAGTCTTTACAATCCTATGAATATACTTGAGAGATACACTAGACCGTTAAAGCATTAAGTATTAACTTGATTGGCATAAAACATCAACAGCCAGCCCATAAATGGACATGATGCATTCATTGTAGCATTGCTTCAAACTAGTATTGAACAGCTTCATATATGTTAATATAATAAAGTCAAATTAAATTGAAGCTGCCTGTTCTTTTATTAATATAAAGTGAAGTTGATTATAAAATGCTCCACCCAAAATGTTTTGGATTCAACTCTTTATGCTGTAGTCTGTGTTTCAACAAAAAGCTGGGCTGATAAATTGGCTTTGTTGTAACAGACGTCATTTGAACGCATGCATAAAAAATTTAATGTCTGTGGAGTGAGTCACATTTTAAATATGGAAATTAATTTTTACTCTGAAATCAATTTATTCAGTATTGGCAATTGAATGATGGATGTGCAGTGGGGTAAAAAAGGAAAAGAAAAATGATATGGAATGCACTACACATCGGATCCACTCCCAAAAGTGTTGTGTAGATTACTAAGGCACAATAATGATCATGTAATCATGCAAGAGATCTTAACACCTTGTGTTACAATTTATCATATACAGTATTGTTTATCGACTCATTATTATGATTGACAGCGAAGTTGGAAATATGATAATTGATTTTTAATTTATGAATTGTGTTAAGCTAATTTAATCATAAATAAGTGATATTGATTGTGCAGAAATTGCAATATTAAATGCATTGTGACTAAAGCTTCTGAAGTAAGGTTGATGCAAAATTAAGTAACTTTATGTTATGTTTAAATGAGTGAAATTAGCAATTTTCTTTTGGTTAACAGCAGTAATCAATTGCTATTGTTGCAAGTCAGATGATATAACAGAATAGTTATATGCTGGTATCTTTTACTGCTGTTGACAATCATAATCTTCCCATCCATAAAGTTATTCTTATTCAAAAGTCATTGTTATAAATTGAGGCTATGATCAATGATAAATATGTATGCATTTTACATTTTTAATAATTTATTTATATTTTAGCATAATTTTTTTTATATATATAAATTTAATTGTCTTGTTTATAAACTTTACCAGTTTTTTAATTTGTAAACAAATTTTAGACAAAGAGAAATACGCTAGTAAAATAATTAAGTGAATTGACAATTATTATGTCTGTTCTTTTGAACGAGAACTGGATTTATTGAAAACCCAAAGAAGCGTAAAATTTTCTTTTCAGCTGATCAGCATGCTGATGGTATCCATCAGTAGTTATAAGGTTCATGTCGCTGTAAATAATCAAGTGAAATGCCTAACAGCTACGCCATCGACCATTAGATTCATGAATCGCACATTTATTGAAAATGCAAAAATTTTAGAGCAGTGGCATATGTACATACTTACATTACACCCCCTTTTTTTTTAATCATCCATTTTTCTGAAACAATTCTGTGTTACAAATTCCAAATCTGTGTTTCATGAAGTGAATTATTTTGATGAAAAAATTGCTCATTCGTTGAATCAGAAGCCAAGGTCAGATTATATTTAAAATGTCGTTATTCTAGCAATATATGTTGTCATGATACATAAAGTCTTTGAATGAAGATATTTATTATTGTGAGTTTTAAAAATTTTCAGTCGATTTGGTTATCAAAGCAGATTTGTTAGGTTAATTTTTACCGTGTGTGACTTCCTTTATAAAAATTATGGTTTAAATATAAAGGGATTACAGCCTTAATTACATTAGTTGAGATATATATATTTTTTTAAATATTGTATTTTAAAGTATTCTGATTTTTGTCTTGATATATAGAGTTTTGTTGTGCACTTAAGAAAAATGTTATGATCAGATTGGCTATCAATGATCAAAGGTGCGAATCACTATGTTCGCATGCTATGCTCATAGCTTGCATTCATAATTTTTTTACAGGCATAACCAAGGTATTTCTTCATTATTCAATTAATGAATATTTCCATTGTCATTTCTAACCCCCTTATCAAGATGTAAATTTGTTCAAAGTGAGTTACTATGCCCGAGTCAACACTTAATAGATACACTATCAGGCAATCTAGCTTTATCTAGTTATGTTTGCCAACAACGCTCCACTGTCCTCAAGTGCTTGTTGTTTAGTTCTTGCACGATTTATTTATCTAGTTTTGAAGTTCCAAGTAAACAAAGGCTGGACAGGACTGTCATGGCGACATCATCTGGCTCCCCAAGAGACTTGTTTATTCACCTTGCAACAATGCAACACCTTTAATTTCCAATCTTCTCATAACGTAGTACAGTGGATTCATATGAACTGGTAAAGATTCCTTTACATCTCAATTAAGATCAATTGTTAAATAACCCCTGCGATAAATTGTCCGTAACATTCTTGTTTTAAAAGAAAGGGATGTAATTTCAACTGGTACCAACGGGGAGATTTTACCTCTCAGATTTGTAACTCCTTTCGAAAAAGATCTTCAATGGTTATTCTCATTTTCCTGATCATGTTTTAAGAAAGAAGATGTATTGTTTGAAGGTTGTTTGATATTATCATAGGTTGTATTATAATAATATGTTTAGCGGCAAATTGAGTAGCTGTCAGTGAATAAGAGAAATGTCCCAATGAGGTCCTTGAATAGTAATCTTCTTGAAATAACAACCTGTCTACAATTTAATACTCGACACATTCAGTAAAACTAAAATCTTTGTGCATTTTTAAATACCAAGTGTTGAAAAATGTATCTTAATCTACGGATCAAACACGCTCAGTTCAATTAGGTCATTTATGGTTTTTATAACGCTAGAACAAAGTTGCCTCAATCATCGCTATGATTAAAATGCTTTTAGATTGGAATGCGAACAGAAAATCAAATTGAGGATTTAGCAATAGCTAGAGGAAGTTTGAAAATCCAAGTTGTCACCAAAAGATTGCGGAATCTTTGGGAGTTTCTTTGTGAGATTTGACATATGTAACCATACATACAGCTGTTTGATACTCTTCCTGTGTGAACATGTCATAAGAGGAACGAATATCACAGACAAATTGCTTTTCAACACTTTCTTCAGTGTACTTTTTTTTTTATCAGTTGTTTGAAAAAAAAATTAAAGGAAAAAGGAGAGTACTGCTGCATTTAGTCAGTGCTCAAATCAAAGTAACTAATTTCATATTAAACATTCATTATTTCTGTCAAGGTCATGTGAAATTGAAATTATGCGACTCTTGCAGTTGAACAATTAGTATTGATGCGTTTGGGTGACTCGGTAAAGTTTTCCCGTGATATTCACGTGTGCATGTCTTGTGGGTTTGAACCGTGAACTCGTTTCTTATTGAGATGCTTTGGTTATTGATTCAATTACAAAAGAAAATTAGACAGCATATTTTTTTTGTATATTGTTAATGATGAAAATTAATATATTATATTTGCTTTTTAAGTCAACATCAATCCTTTTTCTTATGTTGATAATTATATGTGCTAATAAATTTTGATTTGTTATATTACATCATTTCAAAGGTTGACCCTTGTACTTGAACAGGGTGAAGTCAGCGTGCAGGGGGAAAACAAGGCTGTTTTTTTGTTGTCTTGGATTAAGGAAAGGGTAAATACTTTGTAGGACTTTTTAAAACCAAGGATTTGTACAAAGACATGTTTTCAATAATTCTATAGCAGTCCTCATCTGAAGGAAAGTTTCATGTAGGTACAATAGCCCAAGGATAGGTGGCTACATGTACAACCCAAACAAGAGATTTTCCCCTCAGTATGTGTTACCAATGAAAGTGCTATAATTAGGGTCAGCCACAGCATGCATGCTTATTGGGGTGTTGGGAAACCTTAGCACAAAAAAACTCATGGAAAACATTTTGTATGAAAATACCAAAAAAAAATGCAATGATAAAAAATGTTGCTGTTATAATATCTTTTAAAACTTTGTAAACAAAATATTATACAGTATTAGTTTTTATTGAAAATTATAAATTTATATTTTTATGGTTTATCAATAATTATAACAATATGGTATTAGTTACCACAGCAACAAAATTGTGATTTTTTTTTAATTGACAGTAAAAATTATATATTGTTTTGATAACTATTGTTGATAAAAATGCAGGCAATTATGTTATATTTCATATGAATGTTTACAGATATCATATTAGAATTTTCTTCTACTGGGTCGATATTTTAGTCTGACATTTACATTAGTGTCTAGAACAATGTTTTTACAAGACATTGATTTGTCTCAGTGATTAAACCAAAATACTGTAGATTTATAGAAATTCATTATTAATGTTTTTCTTAGTAAGTTCTGTATATACCTACTTCAAAACTAACTTAACTGTATAAACTGACTATACTATTTGGTCATCATACAATATCACAAATTTGTGAGAGTTGTTGGTTTGTTAACAGTCCTCTCACCTTTAGAGCTTCTCATGCGATTTATTAATTCAATTAATTAATACCAATTTCCAGCTTTAAGATGATTAAATAATTTGTCCCTGAAATAATTATTGATTATGATATCTAGGGCATGTGTAGTGGCAGAAGATAAGTTTGCCATTTTTTGGAGAAAATGTTATCAAAGCTTTAGTACCTCTATTATTGTTCAGTGTGAGGCATTATATAAACAGAACTATTACTGTAATTGTTAATTATTTAAATTATTAAATATAATTACATATTAATAAAAACTGCATACAAAATTAATGCTTTTGTAACGATGTAATATTCTTCTTTCTGATTCTTATAACATTATAAACAAAACATTATATTGGTTTTTATTGAATATTGTAAATTTATGTCCTTGTGGTTTATTAATAATTATAACAAAGAGTATTGGAAGCTGTATTTTATTCCAAATAATTCCAGTTACAAAAATTAATTATTATTTTAATTACATATATTAATAAAAAATTTCATACAGCATTAATGCTTTTGTAAATATGAAATATTCTTCATTCTGATTCTTATAAATTACGTAATTTTTGCTTCGCTCCTGAGATTGGGGCAGTATTTCTTCTCCATTGGTTTACCGTCAAACACTCATAAAAATACTGCATTAGACATACTACTTAAACGTAAGCCACATTGGCTGCGTAATCATTAAACCATGTAAAATCGGTAATAAATGGTAATGTTAATGGTAGTGTTTGATTAGAACAGTAAGAAAGGATCAACATAGTGACTGTCCTCCGAATGCTCTTTCACTAATCCATACACCGACGGCTAGCGCGTATATCATTGGTTGATGTTGTTTCTACGAGGTGTTGATAATTTTCCAGTGAGAGAAAAAAGCCAAAAGAAAAACATTCAGCGAGTGATTAATATTGGCAGTGTTGTCTGTCATAGCATATCTTTAGTGATTCTAAGTTTTTTTTTTCATCTCATTGATTATTCATAATTATACTTCTGTTGCTGGGATTATGCTAATTTGCAGGTGTGAATGTGTGATTGTAGATGGACTAATCGTGAATCTGTTCATTGTATCAAAAGAGAAATGGTGTGATTTCCTTGTTGTGTAGTATATAGGTTATGAACATTAGAGTGTTGTGATGATGTCACAGTAACACATATACAGTATGCTGGATCTGTTCTCGATTTGAAAAAGAATTTACTTTTAATGCATAATTTTTAGTTATATTACAGAGAAATTAATATTAAAAAAGCTTTCTTGTGCTTCACTTTTAATGGAAAATGAATTAATTTATATCGTAGTAAATATGTTTAAAGACATACATTACAATCTTATGAATATTAACCAATTCATTTGGTTTTACTAAATTTCTTACTTGTAATATATTTTGCTGTATCTAATCTTTATTATATTTTCTTTTGTAATTTTTGTTGTATGTCATCAAAACTTATGTAGTTAAATATCCAGTTGTATTATCTCTATTGATTTTTCCACCACTTTATTATCAATAAACATGCGTTTATTGCTTGTTCTAAAATTTTCAAATGATATTAGTCTTTTTCATAATATAAAGTAGTTTTTTATTATATAATTTATTACATCAAATTCAGGTTTTGTATATTATTACAATTTTTAATATAGCTAGTAGTGATTAGCTACACTACAGTTGATTTTAATTATGGATTGACCAAACAAGGTAACAAAATCATCAATATGTCCTCTATGTCCTTATTTTCTTTATAAATAAATTCTTAATTTTATACTATCAATACATAATATTTTCTATATCTTGTTTTATTCAAAATATCAACTAATTTCCTTGACCCTTTTATCCTACTTGAATTCTAAAGACAGATTGAGACATCTGAACTGAAAGAATAATTATTTTGTTGATTTTTCAACAGCTTACAAATTCCTGCTACGAAATGTCTTAATACTATTGACACTTGTGCAATTAAACATATATAATTTGTTTAAAAGCTGCGGGCAAGCCACTAATAGGTGTTGAAAGATGATATAAGCATGTCTCGGGTGGTCAGCTTTGAATATTTTTTTAAAGATATTGGATTATCTGCTAACCTCTCCAAGCAAGCAGGAATTACTATAAAGAAAAAATAGCATGTGATACAGTTCATCCACTAATTCCTAAGGGTTCCTCAACATCAACTGACCTCCTTGGCTTAGCTGGAAGGGTTTCCCTTTGAATATGTTTAAAATAAAACTTATTTGTGACATTCTTTTATCAATCGTTTGATGCTTTGTTAAAAAATAGCTCATCTGTGTTAGACTCTTTGTTAATTACTTTTTTGGAATTACTTTGATATTATGTTCATATGGAATTAGACGTTATGAAGGCTAGACCTATAATCAAACATTACTCCTGTTTTTTAACTGATCAGTTCAAGTGAATACTTTTGCATATCTGCTATTAATAGATTCCTCCAAGCCTGAATCTATGACTAGTAAGATACATAAATTGATTGATGATTTGTTGGATGAATATTGATAAATAAAAGGATTCGTCCGTAACAGAAAATTATCAGAAGAACCGTGTAGAAAGAAATTAATGGTAAAATTATTCAAATATTGGGTTTGATGAAAGTAGGTTTAGTTATTGATGAGTGTAACAATGAATATTTAATAGAATATGTAGGTACAGCAGACAGATTTATATAAAATCAAAATTATATAATGGAGAAAGAATACAGTCTCCCTCTAATTAAAGACCCTTCCAAATAAGACCACTTTTCCGTGGTCCCATATTAGCAAATGTCTTTTTTTTAAATTATTCTATTAATTAAAGAACAAAGCTGCTAAAGACCAATGAAACCCTTGTCCCAAAAGTGGTCTTTAATTGGAGGGAATTTTTGGATGAACATCAAGCTGCTGTACGGTATATTCCCTAATTGTCACTCCTCGTTATTTTCCCTTTTTTCTATCTTTCCTATTCATTACTTTTATTTAATCCTTTCTCCCTTTTTATTCCCTTTATTTTTCCCTGTTTCCATTTACCTTTTATATTCCCTTTCATTTTCCATATCCCCTTTCCTTAAATGTTATTCTTAATTACAATAAATTGTTCATTTCTTCTTGTATTAAAGATTTTATTTGTCTTGCTGTATCTAAGGACATCTTTACAGTAGGATTAAAACGCAGCATGAAAGGTATTAAAGCTTATGTCTGCCTTTATTGCTTACATAATAGGAAGAAGTATAAAGCCTCCATTTTATTGGTGGAATTGGTGTTGTAAAGCTCCAACGATTAAACGTGTATAACTAAAACAGGAAGAATTTCTTGCTTTCATCCACCTACTTCAGAAGTCCCTGACTCAATATATGTGTGATAATGAAAAGAATTTTATCACTCAGATCTCATCGCACATTTAATCTTGCGTTATATTGTCTGACTGATGGTACAAAAGAAATTGATTTTAAGAACAGTCAACCGTGGTTCCCACTGTTAAAAAAAAAAGTTTATGGCGATCAATCCAGCTAGGTTACTCTGACGTGTCTAGGCCGATGATATTTAAACACTTTGTTGCAATTTAATTAAGGGAATGGGCTAGTCATTTATTTATCCCATTGTTTAAGTTGCGTCATAAAACCACCAAAGAGTATTAAGATCAGCTGTGGTGGACATTGGCAAACAAATTCCAAGCAAACAGTATGTTGCAGAATATTTTGACTAAATATCAGCATGTTTACATAACTACAGTTAACACAATGAAAACAAACACTCAAAATGCTGGAGACCACACGCTAAAATGTTCACAAGATTTTAAGTAAATTTTGACATATTGTGCACCAATGAGAGTAATTTGCATTGGTTGATACAAAGACTTAAATTGAATCCTATTTTTTTGTAGCAAAACATTCCTCATTTGAAAAACAACACAAACATAGCATAGTTTCTTGTTTTTAAGTACGTGCATACATTGGAAAATGTCTGTGTGGGAAATAACTTAAATGCTCTTGTGCTGCCCTAAGCAAATCGTATCAACTTTAGTTAAATTTAATAAATGATGATAAATTGATATTCTGTTCCTTGTTAGCAAAAGTCATTTAAATTTATAATTTTACATCTCAAAACAAGATGGGAAAAAAAATCATTGTAGCAAAATTATTAATATTATTTGATATATAGACCCCAGCTACTGTGTTACATCAAAGAAAATAAAAAAATAATCTTGTCTCCTTCCTCTATATTTTTTTTTCAACTGTTCCTCCTATTTTTATACAGCTTTCTCAAGCCAAAAACCTAATATACAACTCTGTGTGTTGTGGTTATCATGTGTTTATCCTCATTTTTGTTACCAAAACCCTAGCATTTATTTGGCTACACATATTTTGTATTTGGAAGTAAATTTCAACAACTGCATTTTCTTCAGGAGCCAATGAAATACTCCTATATATTGTAGCAGTAGATTAATATTTATCATAGCAATGATCTTGCTTCAAGCTATAGACTGCCATTGTATCAAAGTATTTACCATTCATCTTATAAATGCTCCGTTGCTTTTAACACATGGCCATTTTGATAATAATTTCATAACACTATCAACACACACATATCCGATTATGGCATTCTATTTTCATAGCTGTATAGTATTACTAGTAATAATGAATGATGCTCAAGTCACAAAATTGAATTTATTTTCAGTGTTTGCCTATTTGATTGTAATTTGCGGCATATGCCAACCTACCTTTTAGCAGTAGTTGAATTTAGCGTTAGCATTTGAATTGAACTCATTTAGACGGTAATTAACATCACAGTGTTTTTAAATGACCACTTTTACTGTGAATGTCCTCGTAGACAACTAACACAAGAAATCAAACCATTTTTTTGGATAATTTCTATGAATTAAAATTCATTTTACCACCATGCTAATTAATGAGCTATTTTCTTGATTTTTTTTTAGATCAAATTTATATTTATTTATTTATATTTTTATTTTTGTATTACTCCTAAAACCCAACATAAAATAAACTTAAATAAACTACCTATTTAGTTTTATTCCTGTGTTGTTCTAAGATTGGTTTCTCACCATTGTTATGAGATTCAAATACTATTTTATTGATTGTCTTTTCATTAAATATTGTGTGCTATCATAAATGATTCTACTTCAATAGCAGCTAATGTGCCGATAATTACTGCATGTCTCAAGTTACATCAACAGCGCCACCGTAAAAGTCAGTTTGAAAGAGCAGTCATATTTGATTTCGAGTTAATGAGGACATTCCTTCAACACTACCATCTTATATAATAACTAGACAAGACTATTGTTATTTTATTGCCAGGTGCAAAACTTTGTTTTAAAATATCAACTACAAACAATGAACAGTTAAATTTGTATGTTCACTCTTTACAACATTTTGTTTAGCTATTTGATTAACCAGTACACTTAACTGGTAAAAAGGCAAGGGATTTGTGATTCCTTTTGTTTTTAACTTCTAGACCACCCAAAAACAAGTAGCTGTACTTTCTAGTTTCATGAAATCTGCATCCTCAATGCTAAAATGGAGGCTTAGCAAACTGGAGAATACACTTTACAGAACATTTTAAGTAAAAAAGTACACAGCTAGAAGAAAGCCTTTGTGTAAATGAGCCTGAAGGCTTAAGACCATTTACACCCTATTCAATAGAAGTGTGAATGCAACAGGTTGCAGAATTACCTGCTGTTATTAACAGATCTGAGTATTCATATATAAAGTCAACATCATTTCCATAATACTGAAAGGTATCTTGATAGGCAGAATTCCACATAGTAGTACTGTAGTTGAAGGAATTTGTAGTTGTTTAAGGGATAGAACTGCTTGTATTTTTTTATATATATCTGTCATTGTATAATAAGAGTTTTAGTTTTCTTTTGTTTACTGATGAGAAGAGTTTTGATTAATATACATTGATTTTGTTATGATTATCAAAAGAAAATATTATGATTAAAATCGTCTTTGTTACAAACCATAGTTAAATGTAATTCTGCGATTTATCATATGTTTATTTCTGTATGTGAGAAAGCGAAAGAGTTTTTCTTGAAATATAATTAAGAATTTGTCTGGAGCAGTTTGATGAACCTGTTGCTAACTATAGATGATGAGGCAGATTATTTGCTAGAGGAAATTAATCATTTCAGTTAGACCCATCAGGTTCAAGGTCTCTGCGCATCCTCATCCCCAGAGATGTGTACTAAATTTGAAATATCACTTGACAGTTGAGGGCAGCAGATACCAAGTGCTATTTATAGAACACTAATATTTCTAACATAGTGAAGATTTCATTGTTTATGGTGTCAGTGTTTTTGCTGTCTCAGTGTTCAGGAAACTTCAGCAAATATTTAATTCTCTCTATTAAAAATCAAGAAAAGGTAACAAAATGATCATATGAATTTGTTTTATTTTGTAATTCTTTTTTAATCCTTGTCGTGAAAGTAGTTTATTGTGTGAGGATAAATGCTGTTACTCTGTTGACTTAAAATATTTTGGGATGCTGGTGTTAATGGCTAAGTAAACGATTTGTTTCCTTCACTGAGATTTATGCACACAGTGGCTTGAACAATAGACTTCTAAAAGTGTAACTATTTCCATACTGTCCTCAAAAGTTAGTTTAATCTTGTTATTGACGGTGTACTCTTAGATGCTGTTGAAATTGAAAGAAAAACAAATTAATAACAGAAACTTCAATTAATAACATCTTATTAAACATTAATGTTCATGCTATATTGTTTATCATGTGGTACGGCTGTTAATGTTAATCCTTTGTTCATTGTTACCGAATGCAAGAGTACCTTGTGATGTGGCTAAGCAAACATCTAATCATGTTAAGGATCTTATTTTCTTGGTGCAACTTCAAATACACTGTACTCTCCTTTGTTTCTGGTGAAGCCATAAAGATTGAGGATTACTGGACATAGTGTGACAGTTGTTATCAACCAGTGACATAACAGCATTCAGGATATTGTTGTTGTGTAAAATGTGATTCAACACATTTTTTCCAGATCAACATTTGTAAAGAGCAGCCACAGAATATATATGGAGTGATTAAATTAAAATTTTCACAGATAGCATGGATGGAAAGGACATTTTTTTTTTCTTAATGGCTAGATAAAAGTATTGGCATTTCTTTAGAAGTTTCAAATCACAGCCAGATGTTAGTAGACTTGTTGGTCCAGACAACATTGAAGTTTGCATTCCTTGGCCACAGCTAAAATAACAGATGTGTCCTCGTGGCTCAAAATCTCTTCTCGGCGATACCGATCTTCTTACGACATCCTGGCTACCCTGTTTTGATATCTATTACCTCGTTACTATTAATGCGGAAATTTTATGTAGATCATCACCTTAGCTGGTTTACAGGGGAACTATCTTTGTAGCTCAGTTATTAATTGGGATAAACCATTATTTTCATGGCACCATAAATTTACTCACTCCACAAAAGTCTCAACATTATAATTATTTGTCACTGTTTGAGGTTTAGTATTATTGACTTGTTTTGTATTGTTACATAATAATATCAATATTTCATACAATTTTATTTCTAAAAAGAATATTTTAATTACAATGTTATAGTTACAGAAATAGTTTCCATCCCACTTTTGTAGATATGTTATAAATTTATAAGTAAAAGAACCAAGAATATGTGTTTATAGGGATACAGTAAAATATTATGGTTCAGTCGTGAAGCGGAGAAAATTGATAATGTATAGGGTTTTGACACATTGCTATAGGTGTGAGTGTTGATGGGTGGCTCACGAAACAGCAATTGTTATGAAGTTGAAATTCTTGGGCCGGAGGTTACCTGACATGTTAATAATCATATTTAAAAGGAAGCGATTTATTTAATTTATGTAATTATCCAAATAATGGCTACATATCAATTGATTATTGTAGCAACGTATGTGGTAGATTTAGGTAAACATGGTGTCATAGTTATCCGTCGGAATTAAAATCCCAATTGTGCATCCAATTGTTCTGATTGGCTAGTTAGGTAATTTTAAAGAATGTGCTTTCTGATTGGTCTAACTGTCTCCAAACCAACTGTTCGTTTTGCACCTGGATTTTTGCGGGAGTATATCAAGTTTAAGGCAGCCGTATGTGAAATGCTTCCCTCCTGCTGTATCATGCCTTCAGTGTATTTGTGACACAGTCCATATGGTCTAGTTAGCAAACCTTTTCATATCCAAAGCCTTATCTACGTCTCCTTCAGGACAGGTGTTAAGTTCTAACATTCCCTGTGGATTCTTTGATATCATTTTTGTTTCTTTTTCATGATCTAGAAAAATTTATGTTTTTCTTTCTTGCCTACACAATAATTTATATTTTTAATGACCATCATGAAATCTATGATGATAACTACTAAAAAGAAAACTATCTATGGTACATGATATAAATGCCTCCTATTTTATACAAAGCTACAGATTCGTTCAAATATGTAAGTCTAAAGCAATGTACTAATACTATAGACTTATAAATGTTGTTTTCATTTTTCTCTTGCAGATTTTTACCAAATGGCATTAGTATAGAAGCAGAAATAAACGACGTCGTTGACATCCTTTGCCCAAAAACAGTAAACACCACAGAAGGTCGTACAAAAGCAGAATATCATACATTTACCCAAGTTCCATATGAAAGCTACAAAACTTGCAATTTAACATATGCTAATAAGACAGACAAGACACTTTTGCGATGCAATAGGCCCTTTGTTGAAAATAAGTACACATTATTGTTCCAAGCATGGACACCGTACCCACGTGGATCTACATTCGAGGCAGGAAAAGATTATTATTATATTAGTAAGTATTATGTTCATTATTTTTGCTGCTCTAAGAACATTTGTGAAAATGTCAAGAACAGTAAACAGAATCATCTTAAAAATAGTACTGGCTGTCTTGAAAATATTGCCAGGGCCTCCTGTAAGCACTTTTAATGTATGAATATGTATAATATGAATTTGTATATATACAATAATATGAATATGTATTATATACTATAAAGTACACAATGACAAGGTCTCTATGTGTGCCATATTATTAACTCTGCCATTCAATCAAAAGCTCATGAAACAGAAACTCAGTACCTTCGGGATATTTAACCAATGTTTCAAAATTGTTGGGTTGTTATAATCATAGTTTATATGGAAGTTATTATTCAACTCTGCCATGTTAATGTTTATTGTGTATCTTGAATAAATGCCCATCTGGCCTGGTGATAAAATACCTTTGAAATTATTGGAAATATGAATATGTTGATTACAATAAAAACAATTGAAAAATTACTTTATGCAAAAATAAACATTAGAGAATATATGAATATGTCTGTTTATTGCAATAAATAATTAAAAAAATTAATTTATGCAAAACTTTAACAATTAAATTTTTATATAATTGTTATATCCCACTAACAATAGAATTTAATTTTCTCCCTGTTATTTACAGCAACTTCAACTGGTACCGAGGAAGGAATAGAGTCACGTGCAGGTGGTTTATGCAATTCACATAATATGAGACTCAAGGTGCATATAAAAGCCACAGGTAAGAATGATAATGTAGATTTATATCTGATTAATATTCAATACTCATTATAGTGTATTAGATTATACACTGATGCATAAGTGATTCTGATAATATCATCCTTTTTGTTATGATAAAATAGTTGCTCAAAGATTACAGTGGTAAAATATGGTAAAACTGAAAGATTTTTTCCCTGATTTGCAACTTGCATGCGTGTTGTCTGAGATTGTTTAAGATGTAATTGTAGAGCAAGGAGTATATTTTCTTGTTTTATTATTTTATGTTTTTTGGACAGATGAAATCCTTTAGTGATAGGAACTTGTTACTCCTTCATCTGACCCTCCTCCTCTGTATGTATGGTGCACTTGGTTGGAGGAAATAAATATATTATTATTTAAAAATTAATTAAATATAATGTCAACACAGAATGTATATTTTTATACCTGAAATTGTATTAAAGTGATCAGTTCTAGTACATTATTAATTTTGAGTTTTTTAGCTGAAGAAATTTTGTTTTGGTGTATTCAAACATTTACTAATGAGACTTTTGTTCATACTATTCTAGAGCCAGTTGGACCAACCCTACAACCACCACAGTCACAGCCACAGCCACGTTCCACAACTCCAATAGTTCACACAACAACCAGAACAGCAATTGAAACATCAAAACCAGTCACAGGTATGTAAAAAATGAAACTAGTTTAACTGAAAACAAAATTATTTTTCTAGTACTGAAATTGATATGGTGCATAATAATCTTTTTTATAATTCTATTTTCAATATGTGAAGCGGAATAGACCAATAGAACATTGTAAACAAATTTTAATTTGATTACAAACAACTTATGTGTGTTCCATTGAAATTATTATGTTTTACAATAAGCAGTGGCAGATCCAGGGGGTTTAGACGAACCCCCCTCTGTGAAGAAACGTAACAAAATACTACTAGGTCCTGGATTACAAAAAGCATGCTAACCTACCTAGGTAAATGTTAGCAGATCAGACAAACTAGGCTTACCCCAACTTGTCTTCAATTAAATAAATTATACACATTGTTTGTGGTTCGACATAGTAATAATTTATGTACGAAAGTGCGTTCTTCAGGCCTATCGGTTCATCGATCCATGGAAGAAAAACTAAATATCTAACTACTCAATATTGATGGAATATAATAATATATTGCCTATGATTTTTTTTTGTTTTTGTCTATGTATAGGCCTAAAGAATAAGTTAAAATTACCTGATCTTTTTCAAGAGGGGAAAACCTGGAATTTTGAAGAACTTAAAGGTCATTAAAAGACTCCTCAAAAGTCAGGAAAGCTCATTTCCAGCCATCGAGGAGTCAAAATTTTCCCCTCTCACATTTTTGAGGTTTTTTGAAAACATTTAAAACCCTCCATTTTCAAATCATAGATCCGCCCGTGATAAATATCTGAATTCAATATTGAATGGTGGAGAATTGACTTTGTGTCAACTTCTTTGTCATAGATTGGCTGCTAATATGTTGCTTGTGTGGAATAGACCTTTCAGCTAAGCCACGCCCTTTGGATATTGTTGCTAAGGTCCTGCAAAACAGTAGTGTTAAAACATACGCAAACATATGCATTTATGGGGCATTTATTCTTGACCCTGTTCTGATTGGTCGGTTGTTAACTTTGATTGACACCCCACAAAGGTTCATTGAGTTTAGTTCCTTCCTATAATTCATGATTTGTATTTTTTCAATATTTGTTATGTTTTTATTATATTCATTTATTTCAGAAGAAGTAAGACCTTCAAAAAAATTGGAATCAGCCAATCCTAAAGACATGCTAAGGGGCTCGGCCAACATGTGTCAAGTGTCATCGTTGCTCCTCCTCGTGTCGTGTCTGATGGCCCGGGTCAGATGGCACTAGTCTTGCCATCACAACCAGATTTTTTTTGTAAAAAGATTGTAAATTCCTGTAAAATTATACTTGGTGGAGACATATTTTGTAAGAAAAGTGCAAGAACTATGGGAAATGTTGTCTTAAAGCTTTGATAACAATTTTTCTTTTCATATTTAGCACCAAATAAGATGTAGTCCCAAATTTTGAATTTTATTACTCAACATATTAAGCACTTTTCTTGCAAAACATGCCACAATATAGAGATATATCTTTTTTGTATGAAAAAAAAATAAATGTATTAACTGCAAATATTGTCTGTATGTTGATGTTTGAGAGAAAATGAAGGAGACAAAGTGAGTGATCTTTTGTACTTTTGTAAGTGTCATATTATCCCATTGCCTTTTAAAATCTCAAGCATTTTAAAGTGAGGTGCGTACCGAAGGTTTTTAGTAATAATGTGGCACGTTATGCTTTGTAGATGGGTGATTTTATTATATATTGTAATGTTTTTTATTTTATTTTATTTTTTTGGTTTTTTTTTTTTTTGGTTTCTATTTTTAAATTGAAAATATGTATGTTTATAATGCTGCTTTAATGAATGTTATGCTGTTGATAATAGCACTGCGGTTTGTTCGCATCCAAAGAAAAACAGAGTGGTTTATATCAAGCAAGCTTAGCAGTCAGATATTACATGTAAAGCAACCATACCTGTAGTTGTTCAGATTATTGGGCGAGACTTTTTTTATACCTTGTTTTGCCAACTAGATCGTCAGAGGAGGGTGGGGAAAAAAATTAAAATATAATTGTGTTTTCTTATTTAGGAAATGGTTTTGCCGAAAACATCCAGACAGGAGAAAATAAAAATAGAATTTTGTTGGTGAATGTGAACAGTGTAGTGGTTAGATGCTTTAAATTTATGTAATTATGAAGAAATATACATAGGCCTATCTTATTTTTGGAGATTGCAAGGCAGTGGCAGGTGTAATAAAAATAAAGAAAACTTATTTTTTTCTGAAATTTCTATTTTTTGTGGCAGTGGGTGCGCTAATTGGCCAAAAATAAAATGTATTTATTCGTAACCATCATTATTGGCAGGAGGCAGATTCGCTAAACAAGGTATTAAAAAAAGTCTCGCCTGATTACTGTAGTTAGATAGAAATAAGGATTTTACATCCTTTTGTTTTTTTAACCACCCACGTTAAAATTATAATTTGGTTTTGTTCATTTGTGTACATCGTAGCATCATTGAAATTAGGGTCAATGCAAGTTCACAGTCAGAAAATATTCATGAAAAAAATAATTACAGATTTTGAATAAGGATTCATAATGGGATAGATATGTAGTCATATTCAGAAATTATTATTATTATACAAAAATATTATTGGGACATAAACACAAGACACTTTTCTTTCAATATATATAGCATTTTGTTGTTAATTTGGTGCACAATTGTTAAATTTAAGAAGATGTAAATTTATTCATAATTTATTTAATGTTTGTACATATTGGCTTCGGAAGCATTCTACTAATAAATATTACTGTGTAAGAATGATAAAGTTTGTTTTCAACCATTTTATGTAATGATTTTAATATTTGTATAAAATAACATATGTTTATTCAGTAACAGATGTGTTATTGGATAGAGCTCAATCAGAAAAGAATATTTAGCAATTTATATTTTTCTGAGTTGATCCTAATAATTAGAAGCACACTTTGACTTATTCTTTTGAGATGATCCCAAAAATGAGAGGAAAAAATATGAGATTCTTTTTTCACCATTAATAGAACAAAACATTATAAATAGAAAGGTACCTTCATTTATATACAGCTTGCTCTGGAACAAATATTAGAAATCAAACATTAAAGAAGTTTAATGGTTTTATTCAATGTTACAGAATTCTGCCCACACTATCAATCAAACTTTGTGTGACAAACACTGTGATTTACCCATATATGGGTATGATATGACATCATGCCCATTTATGGGTATGATATGACATCACAATTTCCATATATGCATATGACATGAGATCATCATACCCATATATGGATATGATATGATATAATATGACATCACCATGCCCATATATAGGTCTGATATGAGATCATCATACCATGATATGATATGACATCACCATGCCCATATATGGGTATGATATAACATCATCATGTCCATATATGGATGTGACATGACATCATCATGTCCATATATGGATGTGACATGACATCATCATGTCTATATATGTGCAATTCATACAAATGTGTCGCATAAAATTGGATAGTGTGGACAAAGCTTTAGTTTGACAGACTTCTGATGTTTCAACTTCAAAATGTTGCGTGGTCAAATTGTTGGCAGTTCAATGGTCTGTATTTTGATTATAAAAGAAAATACTTTAGAAATAAAATTAACTTTGGTCATATTCTTTTTAAAGATTGAATATCTTGATAGGTTATGCTATAGAAATTATAATGAATTCAAGTTCAGTTGTTGGGCTACTGTATACTCATCAAAACATAGAAAGCTGTTTTCTGATCTGAAAGTGACTTATGAAATTACTAATAGAAAGTAAAATTTTATTTTTACACTGATAAAATAATGATGAAATTTTGACATTTTAATCATCTTTTCACAAACTATTTTATTAAAGATATTTGGTTTTATATTTATTAATTGAAAATATCAAGTTTCGTCTTGAATTTATGCTTATGTTTTAATTTTGTTATCTCCCTATATGTTACCTGTATATTGTTGTTAGCATTTATTTTGATTGTTTATGAATCTAGTAGTAGTTTATATTGTACAATAATTCACAACAAATTTACAGCACTTGTAACTTTTCAGTTATATATTCACAACCTAATATTTGTTATTATTGTTTACTATATACACTGACTAAATCGAAGAATAGAAACCTTTACCAAACTTCAAAATCGTCCAAGCAGCAGACTAATTTTTTTTTTATGTATTTCAGAACTAAAAACCTATTTTCAGCAAATAGATTGTGATATAAATTTCATTACTGATGAAAATTTTCAAAGCTTTCTGGACATATAGGTGATTGTTAGCATTGTCAAACATGTCTTTTATACATAGAGAATAACCATATTTGAAAGCTAACGTTTTTGTAACTTTCTAAAAATATATGTTGGTTAAAAAGGACAAAGAAGTTGTAATTAATATCATGTTGTTGAAACCTTTCAAATTGAGTTGTAATGAATTTTCTTATATAATCAACTAATATTTGTTTAAACTCTCAACAAATGTTAAATATGGCTCTGAGAAATTACAACAAATTGTGGTTGAAGAAAGTACTGATTATCAAAAATAAAAAATAAACAACTTTTTATGATAATTATGTTTCATAGTTTTATTTGTACAAGTCTTGTGTGCTAGAATTTTAGAAATGGTGATACTCTTGAAGGCAAAAAGCACTATTAGAGTTTGGTCGGTCACAGTGGCGTACCTAGGGAGTGCACCACCTAGTCACCCCCACTGAAGATATTTGAAGTAAAGAAATCATGCTCAAGTAGTTAAAAATTATTCAAATTAACTTTTTTTTTAGAGCTGGCTACCCCCTCACCTTATCGACTTCACCTTTACACCCCACCCCCATGTTAAGACGCCTAGATACCCCACTGGTCGGTCTCCGTTGACAGCCCATGTTTAATCGGATATTTCTGGTTATTCTTTATTCCAGATGCATCTGTTGAAACAATCTTGCATTTTTAACTTCTATTCAAAGTTTGAAAATACCCTAAATATTGTTTGATCAAACGTTAATTTTGACAGTAAAAACTTGCTAATGTATACCATTTCTCTAAGCGTATACTGTATCCTTTTTACAGTATGTTTTTTTTAATACGAAAATAACAATAACCTATCCACAACGCTCGCGAAGTGTTTGTGTTTGCTGGGACATCACTTCTAGTGCATGTATGTATAGTATAGGGGATTTGTTCAGAAATAGAGACAACTTGAGATATGAAAGAGACTACCACCCATATGCCAAATTGAATACTGTATTTCGCAAATGTAGGACTAATTTACAACACCTCGATAATGCATCATTGAAGTGTAACACGGTAACAGGCGCGCATATTACACGGATCATTGGGAAAGAGGAAAAAGTTGGGCGTCAGCGCTTTACACGAGACTGAAGGCTCCGTGGTTATAGTCATGAGACCCAGCACTCAAGTCGTTAAGATTCGGTATTGGCACATTGCAGCTTTACATACATCCCACAGACGACACGTCCTTAGTTCTTGTACTGTACATAAATATTTATTACCAATACCATTTTGTTGTGCTGTATAGTGTACTGTAATATCATTTAATGCATGCGTATTTCATTCACCATCTCCATCTCACAAAAAAAGAAGGAAATGTAATGAAATTGAAAAAAGTTTGTGCGAGATATGAATAGATGAATCATTTGCATCCTCGTTCGGCATCACTTACGATCTTACGACTATAAAGTATAAGAACAATCTGACATAAAAAAAACAGATGATAAAGTCTGTTGACCTTTTTAATGTTGTTAAAAAAAATACTAACATTACATAGGCCTATACAAAACTATATACTGCGTCCATGTTCCACAATCACACCTTTATAGGAATATAATTATATTGCCCAGTGCGCGTACACGTTATGCTCGCCAAATGTAGAAATGTTCACATTCACATTCGCTAATCAATAATGTATAGCTTCCGAGCTGAGCCCGAAACAACAAAGACAACATTGTCGGTCTATTGTTGTATGCTATGAGTCACCATGTAGAAGCCTGGCAAATTAGATTAAAACGAGGAAAGATGCAACCAAGGAGGTGTACAATTGTTATTGGTTTAATTTGATTAATGTACACCGTCTGTGCCAGCACCTGAAAATCTTAAATACCATTAAATATGTAGTAGTGGATTATATGCAGTACTGGATTATCTCGATAACTGCGGTACCCAATTATTCCCATCCTCATTGCTAGGAGTTTGCATAAGTCGATTCATTCGAGTTGAAATTTGATTCGTAAGACGCGGATCCTCGCCAATTTACTAAACCATTACCATGTTCTCATTCTTCCGTATGCGTTCTATAACCCGAGTGTCAATTGTTAGTAAAATAATAATGGTAGGGGCCTAATGATAATGGGGTCGATGATGATAACAGTAATAATGATAATTGAAACGGTAATAATAATAATTAATATTAGTTGCAGTATTAGTAGACGCCTAGTAATAACAGCAGCAGTAGCAGTAGTAGTAGCAGTACATAATAATGATAATTTACTTATATTGCGCAGTGCCTCTGCGATTTACATCACATAAAAAGGTGTGGTGGCAAAGAGCGCTGGTCTCAAATTAGTAGAAGCAGCCAGCAGTTAGTAGCAGTGCAGCAACATCAACTGCAGCAGTGACGCTGCGCATCTTTCCTATCCGACACTATTTCTACCCCTTGTATCCTGTTATGCTCCTAGTTTTGGAGTCCTTAAGAGGTCGGCTTTACCCACCAGAACCAGAACATTGGTGGTAGTAGCAGCAGCAGTAGTAATAGTAGCACTACTACTAATATAGTATACGCAACAGCAGTAGTATCGTCATCTGATAGTATTGCAGTGTAGCAGCAGTTGCCAGTAGTATTCCTTTTAGGAATAGTTAGTAGTAGCAATAGTGATACTATTATTATCATCCTAATTGTTATTATTACTATTATTTTTCATTTAATTTAATTTATTTATTCGACTAATACACATTTACAAAAGGTGCAGTACAACAAAAATTATGGTCAGGGGCAGCTTAAGCAAAATTTTACTATAACTCATTGAGAGTCAGCTGCCCCATTAATAAATATAAACGTAAAAGGCATTTAAATACAATACAATAAATAGCAGAAATAGGCATATCATAATTTAAAAAAAAAAAAAAATTAAAAATTTTACATTTTCATATTAGGCCTATCATTATTATATTATTATTATTTACCTATTTTTCTATATTCGTCAGTCTGTTTGAGGGTGAATTAAAGTGTAAACTCATCTTTTGGTTTCATCATGGAGCTAATTGTATAGCTTCTGATCTGATAGTTATTGGCTTTGAGCGTCATAAAGAAACATCTTTTCTACGTGATTATTAGAACAATGGGATAATAATACTTCATCATCGAACATACGACTTATATCAGCTGACAACGGAAAGTAGCTCACAATCACTTGCTTAGAATACTCTGCTACAAAACAGCGTAGATCACTTTATTATTCGCGTCGCATTTACGGCGATGAAGAGAATGGGAATATTAAGTGCGGATTCGTGAAGTGCATTGCCCAAAACAAGTACTGTACATATAGGTCCACTTACAATTCTGAAAACAATAATTTAGCTACGTTAAGTTTTTTTTTTGTTATCGATGGTGATGTCATCATGGTATTTATCATATTTCATATTGTAATAATGTCTATTAATTTAATTAGGATGTGTACACGTCAATCACAAAATAGACACACACCATCGTGGGGGGGGGGGGGATTAAGCTCCTCCATCGGTCTGGCCAAGTTAGACATATAAATACATAGCCCCCCCCCCCCAGTCGGACATCTTAGTCCCTCATAAATTATATCCTAGAGCCACACGTCACAGTAGTATAATATCACATTGTTTTTACTCCACGCGCATGATGAATTCGCTATATTGTGGACATTTTTTTCGTAGTTCCTCAATGAAAAATAAGATATTCTTAACGTTTTCAAAATATAATAATTGGTGTTCGTCCGATTTCCGCCCTAATTGGAGCCTGGCTTAATAAAAACAAATAATCATAATTCACTCTTGATATGGAATTATGTATAGAGGCATGCCTTACTCTTTCTACTGATTTCAATTATAGGGCGTCGCCCAATATTAACAGTTATTTACAATTAACTTACAATTGGACAATACTATGTTATTACAGAGTTGGTTAATTCCTTTTCAGGCTTAACCAACAATACAATACAATAAAATTGATTTACAATAAACAACATGCCTTGGAAATGTTAACCCTAATTAACAATATGCATATTTGTTTTTGTTTTTATTTAAAGTTTGGATATACATATAAATTTTATATAGGCATACAGAGGCCTCACTTTATATTCATTTGTGAAATTAGCAATAGTCACATAAATTTTAATGTTTTGTGTTCAATGGTTTTAGTACTACTATTTTCCTGCTCAGTAAAAAGGTTTATTCGTATGAGGAGTTCCCCTCCGTCTCTCCGTAATTAAAACCGATAAATAACAGACGCATGATAATAATAAATATTGCCGTTTCGATAGACTTTTTTTCCCTTTTAAAAGATTTTTGTAAAAAAAAAAAAAAAAAAAAAAAAAAAAAAAATGAAAATCAGCTAAATGCCTTGTTTAGAAAGTGATATAATTTATTTATTCATTTTACAGTATACAATTAAATGTTTTAAATGAAGACTGTCAAAAAACTGACGCCGAGAAATAGACAACAGTTTTTTCTTCGCTTGGAAATACGCGTGCGTGTCACTTTGGTCAGGAAGTCGGGACGTTGGTAGCCAGCTGATTCACCCGAGGATGCAGCGATTAATGACAAGGATTGAGATTAAAAACATGGTCCTTTAGTGCATAAGCCAGTCTGCTGCCTCCCCTCTATATGGGACTTGGACACGCCGACACCATACTTTTGCATACATTTCACAGAAGATCTGCGATTTCACTAATGACTTGAATATTTTGCCTAGAGGTTGGCGCTAATACGATGGTGCAGACAATTCAGAAGGGCCATCACGTCTCATCATGACCTAATGCATAACAAGTGAATGCATAAATATTAAGAAAACAACATTTGCCTTCGAGTTAATAAACCAATAAATCTATGCATGTCTCTTGTATTAATCTATTCTAGAAGCAATCATCCGAGTCGATCCTCCTGGAATATCCGTGTCCACTTAATTGGAAAATATCGTTTACCATTAAAGAACACACCTTAAAGTTGAATTCAAGCAACACAACAGTTAATTCAATGTTATAACTGAACGTGTCAATGTAGGCATAATTCCTATTTCTGCCATGAGAATGTTATGCAGTCACTGGTTGGCCAACCCAACCCTTCCCCCAATCGGAATAGGTCCACACGAGAATGCACTTAATAATAAAAAAAGGTTATTTTTGTAATGAAGATTTAGCATAAAAAGAATCTTATTTTAATGACATAGTTATATGCCAGTATTTGCGCATTAAACTTGCCATAGTAAAGAAAAAGCTGCAGTGATCCAACCGGAAGTGCCGCCTTTGCACAAACTGTTACACACAGAACCATTGGTTTATATACAATTCTTGTTTTTTTTTTCTCACGAGTTTTGAACGGTACTGACCTATAATGCAGTCTTCCATAAACGTTTAACGTAGGGAGTGTTTTGAGGTATGCCTGGAATAACTTGCCGTTTTACTGCAGATCTGGCGCGATTCGTAATTCAACTCATCACTTTTTAGCTCAATATAACTTTATTAAACTACGGTACCTTCGGGATTTTTGATACATAATATCAATAACCGACTACTGGTGACTGGCGAGTACATAAAAGTGGTTAAAATGACCACTAATCAGTGTAATAGTGAGATGACGCAGTATGAAACATAATGGAAAACTTCGTGATAGACGACATAATCTATGTGGTTCTTTTGCTAAAACCCTTATCCATCCGTATTCTAAACTTCACGCCTTGCTCCCTCCCCCAAGGGTGAACTCCTACAATACTAGGTCCAATACTAAATTTACCATTCCTCGTTGCAGAACTAAAAGATATCAAAACAGTCCATTAACTCCTTTTTAACTTAATTAACTCTATCGATTTGTAACTTTCTCCCCCACCCCGGGGTTTAGTGCCAGTGGTAGATCAGCGGTGCTTTTTGTAAATTTTGAATAAAATACCATTATGTATATATAATGGAAAGCACGATGGTTTCCACAAAATCGCTACAACACTGTCGATAGTGTTTCAGTACAATCGTTATTATGCGTTATAGCTGCTGCTTCCGATGCATTCGAGAAGGATACCCGTCGACGCCGAACGATCAACGCTCCAACAGCTGATCTGGTTGAGAAGGGGGTGGCCCTACCCAAGGCTGCTGCCACTTTGTTTTGGATACTCAGTTCGTCGCCTATCTAGAAATACAAAACACAATATAGATAGCTCCAAAATATAATGTCTGGCGTTACATGCGCACTAAGGCCTAAATGCATTTGTGTCTACGTAATGTGTTGGACAGGATTTGTGTGAGTTTTTTGTGGGTTTTTAAATTACCGATTTATATTTTTCCAATAAATTTGTCTCTCACAACATTTTATCTTGGTAACTAGGCCTATCCATTCCCTAACACGCGACATCAACTTTTTTAGGAAGGACAATAGTGGTATAGAGGGCGGAAGACTGACATATTCTTATTTCAGACTCTCTATTCGATCATTCAGAATAAATGAACAGCTTGAACAACGTTTACCTCCTCTCCCTTCTTGAGCATGTTTAATATTACACTAATGACACCCAGGGACCAACTCTATGCTGTGACTAAGTGCGAATAAATAAAACATCATGGCAGAAGGGTCCCTCCCCTCTTAAATCAAAATGACACAAAAACTCAACTGAATAATGCACTGTCAATTTACCCCGCTTTAACTGTTGAAATTAATACAGCAACTTTTGGCCACACCCGTTTCAAAATTCTGCACCTGTTTGTCCCAATTCATTGGTTATTTCATTACGTTAAAAAAATCTTTAGAACCTTATCACTTGCATCAATATATGAGAGGCTAAATATTTGACAAATATTACCCTGTGAATCCAGACCATTGTTAAGCAATCACTTTACTTTTTCATGTGTATTTGAGAAAAACACATAGCACCAACATTACACCAGAATTTGGTTACCCTTTCTACTACAGTTCGCCTTCCAATTTGAGACCCATATTTTCTGAGTCGCCACTCTAATTCAAGACCAGTTCCAACTAACAATCTTCAATTTTATAACACAAAGGTAACTCTCTAATTGGACCAGGGATTTAGCTAGAAAAACAAAATAGGCCACCGTCCAAAATATGCCGTAGTTTAATGCAACATTTGATAGATTTGAATAAAGAATTTGCTAAAGGTAGACCAGGCCCAACTAGGCTAGGCCGAGCTTAGTAGGTCAAGCCGTCACAGTAAAAGTGGCCGTCCTAAATAATTGTTGGCCGTCCAAAAGACGGCTGGACAGCTAGCTGCCCTTAAATTGGACCCTGAAGGCTGAGACCACCCCAAATTTTTAAGCCCAAAGGTGGTCTCAAATTGGAAGGTGAACTGTACTATCTAAAATTCCAGACAATATAAGCCACAGCTAAATATTCTTAATGCAGTGACTCAAATAGAGAAATTAATTTTGCTTTCATTGATTACAGTAAAGGAGGATGAAATGCACTAAAGGGCCTTAATAAAATAGAGAATATACTTGTACTGTAGTAACAAATGCATTTCTATAGAATATTCATTTATTAGTCATATGTTTTCTTATTTTCTAAATTTGCCAAATATTGTCAGACTCTTGTACAACTAGATGGGATTTATTTTTTTGCCTAATGCTAATTACTTGCTGGTGGATTATTATTACTGGACTTACAATATTACTGACTGTGTAGAAATCAAAATAATATTTTTAATGAAGATATTATCATGCCCATACAGTATACTTTTACTTATATGCTAAACAATTTCATATTTGAACTGCTTCTCTTTACAATTAATTTATTATTCAATGCCTACTTAAATAACAAAATCCTGCTTTTCATATCACAATACAGTATATTGTTCTAAGTCAGTTGAAAATGTCAACATCCTAAGATCTCTTTCTTATGATTGGCTGTAATGATAGGCTCAATACACTGATTGTTAGGATAAACCATCGCACATTAAACAGAGAAAAACATCCCAAATAACAATTACTAGATCCTCCCAGGTTGCTACAGCAAATAAGTGGAATAATTCTGACTTTCCATCCTTTGATGAAAACTTATTTAAAGACATTTCTGTTTAATAATTGCTTAGGAAATTTATTACCACCTTATATTTAGGAGGAAAATGCATATTAAAAATTTTAGTTTACTTTTATCATATACTAACATGTTACTTAAATTGGGATATGGAGAAGCAGAGTTATTTATCAAAAAATATTTATTTTGCAATACATCTTCTATAAGAAAACATGAGGAAGCATATTAGCTTAGGTTCACAGTTAAGTTTTGGGTTTGAACCCTAAAGGATACAAATATATTTTTCTCCAAAAATATTTATCACATAACTTAACATATATTAATTCTCTTACAAATTGAATATTTCCGAGTATTGTGATTTTAAAGCCATGTTATTGTTCATAGCGATGCTAAAAATTTGCACAATTTGTTTATGCATTAGAAGTATTCATACATTAAAATTGGATTACATGTTTAAACATTATTTAAAACTGGGTATGATGAATTTGGCACAATAGTGTTGTCAAGAGAAAATTACAATCTGTTGACCCATGCTAAATATTAGGTGCTGTACAGCACTTTAAGTGGTAAACCTAACTTAAAATGCTGAAAACTCATCTCATTGGTGATTTGCTTCCCAAAATCACACAGAATCATACATTTATATCACTGCAAGTAAAGATTGTGATCACAAACACAATCAAAATAGACAATTTTTGCTATATATCTGGAAATGAGCTTATTAAAATGGTGTAATTTTTTATTTCTTATCAAATAAAAGTACAGTAGTTCAGGGGGTATAAGCCTACCTTAACTCTTATTAATGTCCTTGCAAAATGTTCTACCAGTAAGCCCACTCCTTAACTGTTTTAGTAATTGTCATGCTCCACCTGTGTAAAGTAGAACCTTGATTTTACGCACGGTACGGGACCGGAGGGCGTACGTAAATCAGGGAATTCGTAAAATTAAGGTTGGGTTAAATTTATGGTGACCTTTGACCTAATACATGCATAACACTCAATAAACATATGTTATAAACGGACGATGTGGCCTAGGTGTACAACTGTAGGCCTACGAATAAAACCATGTGTTTTAAAATGCTAGTTAGGATATATTCCTCCCTATTGTATGTGGGCCTACTAGAACGTTTAGCCTAGCTAAGGTTGTAGGCTCTCTACACCACCCAAAAGTCAACCTAGTTTCAAGTTCAAGGGGGTGAGATTAAATCCAAGGAACTACGGCATTAATTCACAATACAAAAGTTTTTTCAATTGTCACTTCTTTAAAACCATTACTTAGCTTATCCACTTGCTCGTCACCATGCACTAATCCTTAGAAAAAACTGTGTCCCAAAATAAACAGCTATGTTCCCTTATTTGATGCCACCATGTCATGTGGCACATCAAGATACAAGAACCCCTTTCGTGGCTTAGACCGATTCCCTGAGGTACGGCCCTCATTCCTTGGATTCAGATCAGCACACTTATTAAGATGACGGTGACAATCCCGGAGAGGTGGAAATTCCTGATTGGAGCTTCCTCAGTGACAGATACGTTCAGTAAGATCCTTCTATAATAGCAATGGAAAATAATTTTAAAGTAAATGCTAGCAATAGTTTGTCTGAATGTGAGAGGGCTTAAAATATGCACCTTTTCACTTTTAATTGGTGTGTGATGTCCTATTTATGTATGACTGAGAGAGCAACCCTAAACCGACTCTTGAATAGTTAGGCTACCAAGAGCTAAACTTAAGATACTAGACATAGTGTGTCTTTGCATAGGATTGTAATTCTTGATTACTTACTTAAAAAATACTGGCTAATTAAATCTCATCATATAAATGAAACATTTGTGTTTTATCTAATGTATTTAAGCTTTCTTTAACCGGGAAGGGGGGGGGGGCATCCATTCAGCGACTAGCACTGGTTTCCAAGGAAGCACTGGTACATAAAGAATATACAGAAAAATTTTTTACAAATGTGAAATTCAAAAGGCATTTAGCACCATCCAGTTAATAATAAACTAGCATATAGGCAATATTTTAATCTACATCTTAACTTCAATTTCTGTTTGTTGCCAAATGACTTTATATATGAATCAAGTGTACGTACCAATGGCTCGAGTTCCTTCCTGTCAACCAATTTGAACTCCACGATGAAGTAGTAGTAGTGCTTGTAACATGTGTTGATATGTGCTTCCTGTAGTGAACAAACATACACATTATTATACACTTGTCAGTTAACCAATAATCCAATCCAATCCAATCAGAACATTTGTAAAGCGCCTTTCTTTGCAAATACGAAGCGCTGCACCCCACATATTTAGGCACCTCACAACCGAAAAGCAGCCGTGATCATTGCCTAACCCAAGCACAGAACAAGTAAACAAATCAAAAGAAGCAGTGGCAAAGCTTGTAAACATGAGTAAACAGAATACTAAAGAGGAATAAGCTCGTAATATGGTCCTGGAACTATTAAAAAAAAAAAAAAAAAAGATTATAAGAGAGTGTAAAACATGCACAAATAGAAATCAACACTGCAAGCTAAGCCAAGTGGAACAGATAACAGTTAATGAAACAGTCTATAAACAAAAAACTTTAAATTGAGATGAGCAATAGATTTAATAGGTTAAAGGAAGTGAAAGTCACTATTTGGGACCAAATAATAGATAGTGATTTGTCTTTTTGTAAGCATGTATATAGGAATATGAACTGAAAAGGCCTGACTAGCGGAATAAGAATGAATTTTTGAAATAGGAATGAAGAGATGTACCTTAGTTGAAGGTAAAACTTAAAATTGAAATAAAAAGGTCCATAATTTGCAGTGTCACATGTTCTAGGAAGAGTGGACACATTTAAAACTATTCAATATAACATTGAATGTATAAAATCAGTTTATATGATGTTTATACCATCATTAGTAAATTATAATACAAAACTAGTGTTTTATTTTTATACAGTATTTCTTTTGGATAACCAAACATTTAAACTAATAAAAAATATTGATTTAATTACTAGTTTAGATCATGAAAAACAAACATAAAATAATTCATCAGAGAAACAACTGATTATATTAATTGTGTTTGGCTTAATTGTGGAGGTTAAGAAATTTTAATTTTGTAACAGGCATAAAGTTATAGATTAATTAAACCATACAAAAAATGAAGTCAGGTTCTACTTCTATAGAACCATTGTAATAATCCAATAGTTAAGTTTATGCTGTTGGCTGAGTCACTTAAAGTGTAAGCAGTTTGTTTCATAGTAATGCGGAACAAACAATGAACATAAAATTTTATTAAAATATATTATACAACAATGCTGGTATAGTGTACCACAACAAAGGTATTTAATATAATAATCTGCAAGTCAAATGCCAACATTATTAATTGGAATAAACTGTGGTAAATTGTGTACTGCACATTTGTCAGCACCATCAAATAAATAGTTAAAATTTTTAGTAATTCATTTTTTCAATGGGATGGAAAGTATAAGTAATTTTTTTTGGTCACTGGTTACAGAATCCATTATACACAGTATGCAACCAGTTATTTAATTTTATTTAATTTTTTTAAAGCATTTATGCATCATGTTATATCCTTGACTTGATGCAGACACCACATAGAGACTTTCTGACTACTAGGATGTCAGACAAAGTTAAATAGTGATGTTTTTACTTTAGCTTTTCCTGAACTATATTTTATTTATATTGATTATTTCTCTAATTTCCTTAAGAACTGAATGAAATGAGGTCAAACTATGATTCCACTTGATCGATTAAAAATATATTTAATAAAAATAAATGTAGGAGAATAAACTATAACTTATAGCATCATTGAGGGGGAATGGGAGAGGGCGACATGTGGTACTATTGTAACAGCCAAAGACAGGCACATAGTTTATTAATGTACGTTAATGTCATTCCTCGACAGGGCCTCAAATGAATTAGAGCATAGGGGTAACATCTACCCTTCTGAAAAATGCAATGGGTTCAGAGTCAGATATATAAACTGGACCTCTAGTTTTACTTAAGAAGTGAAGACTTAATTCAACTAACCAAAACCTTAGCAAGTAGGGTCTCAAACCAGAGTTGATGTTAATGATATTGACACCAACATAGAGCCATGCAAGTAATAAATTAAAATATAATAAATCAAGGAATGTTGCTAACATTCAAATACAAAGCAATGGACGTTTCTAATTATTAATATTCGAGTTTCTCTTACTAACCTGGAAAGGTTTCTATGTATAATAATATTTGTATATATTTGATTTGATTGCAAATAAATCACTAGCTTACAATCCTTTTAACAACTGCCACAACATATAAACAAGCATAGTGCATTATGAATTAGTCATTACATCAGGAGATAGCTAGTTTAACTACAGTGTTCTTTTATATAGCTTTTGTGTTAACTGCCCCTGTGGGGGCTGTACACACTTAGTTATCATCTCACTTGTAAGTTATGAGAGTAAATCCGGTTTTGAAAGTTTAAAATTTAAATAGAGAAATTTTTGGATATCACTGCATCATAACCAAACATAAGCCTCCGAAATATGCCATGACTTGGCTAGACCAGAGTCAACAATCTTCTTCTTGTACAGTTATGAATTGCCAACACAGGAAGCATGGATGGATGGGTTATTTTTTTAAAGCTTAATGTAGGACATTATTTAGAAAGATCTAAAAAAAGACTATGCTCCCAGTAGGAGCTTTATTTTTATGTGTAGGAGTAATTTTGTACACAGGCAGAGCCCCAGTCAAATAATGCAACTATTTTGTTAATGGTAAAATGATTACGATGAGCACATGCTGTTTGATGTAAAAGAAATAAAAATTTATTTTAAAAATAACCAAAATGATTTAGGAGCTTGCTTACCTTGACTAACTGGGAACACACTCTCATCATTGATGATAGTCTCGATCCAGTCCATCAGATTTGCTATGTATTTGTTGGCTGGTAATTTGGTTGGTTTCTTATATTTATTGCCATCGCACCACATGTATTCATACCTGTAATAACCACATAGAATGAAATAATAACTGCAGATTACATTCTTAAATAAAAATCTTCCTAAAGCTCTGTTGCATGTCCATATATAGTCATGATGTGCCTATATATGGCCTTGCTGAGATGTCAACATGACCATATTTAGGTATGTCACATTTTGTCAAATAAAATTTGAGTGACAACTGACTTACTTGGGGCCTCCTGACATAATAGGACATGATTCATCTGTGCAGTAGTCGCATATTGTCCCGTAGATCAGATTAATACGATTAAAGAAATCAACAACTGAAAATAAAAATAGAAATGATTAATGGGCAAGCACATAGAACTTAAGCATTTTAACTTCTCAGCATATCAGTTCTAACTTCCTTTTGGAAAGCAACAGGCCATACTACACCCATCCTACAGTATGAGAGAGTATGAGAGTACGAAGTTGAGAGAGGCAACATTAGATATATTTGGCTTAATGAGCTCGCTTAAATTGTATTTTGCGGCATGTGGTGATACCCAAGGCCAGGAGGTTACAAGTATTCTAGCATAATTTGACATAACATGAGTCAATATTGAAAAAATGAAAGTAGAGTCGAATTCAACCATAAAATGACCTTTAAAAAAAAAAGCAAATTTAAAAAAAAAAAAAAATTTTCAGTACCAAAGAAGACATGTAAGCGGCGAGGGTGATAAACTAATAATTTTTTTTATTGGGCCTAACCATAGAGCTATTGATTTATAGCTCCATGATGCAACATACTACAACTCACCATGTACTGCCATCCAATCATTAAAGTCCTCCTCTGCAGGTAAAGAAACACAGCTCTTTAAATCTAGGCCCGAGTTGAGTGAAGCCTCTGCTTTTTTGTGAAGCTCATATCGCATAGTCCCTTGCTGAAACTTTTTCTTCGGCCTGAAAGTCTTTAAAGGAAAAATAAATGTTCTATCTAATTTTCTACCATAATGTAGTATAGCATTGAATACTCTTACAGAGTTGTAGCTATAAAAATCTAAGGGTGGGTGGCAGGTATACATTTTAGGGGTGGGTGGGTGATAAGATTGGTAAACTCTAAATAATAAGAGTAGATTTTAAGAATGGGAAGGGAGGTTAATGAAGATGGCTGAAGGGCCATGAAATTAGCTTTAGACTGGGTGGCCCCATCCACCATAAAATATATCCCTGCTCTTATCAAGATTAATTACCAAGCTTCATTATTTTTCTGGTTGTACTGTATCAGGCTTATATGCTATCTCCAGACATTAACCTGCTTACTATAAGATATTTGTCTTTATTATTTACAATATGCATTGTATGTCAATGGCTGCCGAATGTCTGAAATCAGATGGCTACAAGTACCAGTACCATTATGTGAAATAAATTGAATTGAAAAAAAAGCTTCTAATTTGAGAAAATATTTTTGGCAAGCAATATACAGTACTGTCATAATATACAGTAATTGAAACACTATAAAGCAAAGTAAACCGTAATAATGTATAGCAGTATAGACCATATAGAAGGTTTAAAATTTCATGTTTCATCGTTGGCAATAATCCATTAAATTCCAACATTGCAGAATTCTATTTTGCATTGTAATCACAGTGTAATGATTATTTTGACTAAAGTACTTCCTTGTTTTGCAACACATTTTAACCCTGTCCTTACATCCGCGTACACTTTTTAACTAGCAAATAATAGTTATATGAGGATAGTAGAATGCTACCTAGATAAGAACCATGAAGGAGCGTCTGCCTACAGAATCAAGTTAACTAGAGAATCTTGTCACAGTTATGGTATCAGTACCAGTTCCAGAAATTTTTAAAAGAGGGGGCCCAGGGAGGGATTTTTACAAATAAGAGGTCCAGACCACAACAGTTTCAGAATAATTTAATAAGTGAACATCACATATATTGCATTGTAATTTTTTTTAAATTAGTGGCAACCTTTCCCTGTGACGTCCCTCTCCCTTACTGGATCTTCCCCTGTTGTTTTGGGCTACACTCTCGAAGTGAAAGTAAAGCAATTAGTAGGCCTAGTCTAGTTGGGCATGAGAGAAGTGTTTCTCTTGAATCCAGGTGGATGCATGTAAGGCTATGTATCCGAACTACTAACATTCAAAAGAACCCGTAGATAAACACTGTCTCAACGTGTTTATGTAAATTCAAGGTATTGATTGGGGGAGCTGGCTTGACCCTGAACTTTAGTGTCGCTATCTATCTTAATGCACTATCCAAATCGATTCCAGAGATAGAGGATAGGCCCTAGGTATGCTAACTAAACCTGAACCTACAGGTTGGTCCTAGGTCTAGGCCTATCTTTCATTGACATCATAGGCTAGCCTAGGCCTGTGCCAGAGCCTACCTATGCCTAGGGCCTAGGCCTGTGTAGGGCTAGCCGGTATGGTTAGGCCAAGGTTATATCATGGCTTGTGCCCAGGTGTATCTTATTTTTACCTGATGGATTTCTAAAACATGCCATTTATTGGTGCTCTTTTGAGCCATAAAAATACAATATCCAGTATTAATGCAATGGGTACTCCGAAGAGGTACGGGAACATGCTTGTCATTTTGTTGACTGCACGGTGACGTAATTAAGCTACAAAACATAGACTGGTTCTTTTACGGCCTGCCTCGATAATTTTTAGACCTAAGCATTGCAGTACAGAATAGATGGGATTAATTGTATTTACGTGTCATAAGCAACTTGCCAAATGGTGAAGCAGGTACTGATTTTCGGTGGTTTTTCGTTGTTATCCAGTATCCAGCCTTGAAAAGTAGCGGAATGTGGTCGTGACATATAGAAGCCCCAGTGTATGAGATATGAGCACATTACTGCAAGCGGTTACAGAGGAGATAGGTGAAAGTACGCGGTGGTGATTAGCAGAATTAATATATAGATGTACTCTTCTTGTTTCTCTTAACTTTTTTTTATAATATTCATTTAATTTTTAAACCCTTGCTAAAACGTTAAACAATGTATCCATAAAATTAATAATTATTATTAAATCATAATTTAATGATTTACATTAATGTAATGCATTTTTTTTAAAATTGGTTACATAACCATTTATTTTTTTAAATTCTACTTTCACTTTCATTTCATAAATCAGGGAAACACCTGCCCCTTTAAGGTAATTGTCCTTTGGTAGAATAACCAGAGTGTGATAAATGGGATGATATTGCAAGGATGACTTCCAAGGGCTTGGCTTCTAAATTTTCATCTAGGAGGGAAAAGGAAACCACAGCAGCTTGTAACTATTTCCCTTTTTACTTCCTGTTTAAATGTAAAGTAATGCAGTGCAGTACTACTAAGCAGATAAGCACCTCAACACCTTGTGTTCCAAGGTGCTCCTCTATATAATATAACCTGTACTAGAAATTGCAAGTGAAGTGCTGCGAAGTACAATTGCATATTAATGTTCTTCGAACAAAATTATTTATGCGAGTCAAGTGAAAATAATGAATAATAAAAATATAACAAATAATATGAGACACGACCCATTGTCTGTATTAGAACACTTCTGTAATTTTTCATTTTTGTCAAAAAGTGTCTATAGTGGTGAATTATGGTTTAGGTTTTTTTTAATAAAGTTTCAAAAATTTCTATGTATGTGGAAAATGTAGTTAATTACCAAAGGTTACAATTTTTATTTTGAAGACTGCATGGTCTAGGAAGTGTACATTTTTTTATGGGGCAAGTTTCCAAGGGCGGGTTTTCTAGGGGCGAGTTGACTGCCAAAGAGTGTTGCCAAAGTGCGAGCCAGCGTGTTATTTGATCACAAGTGCGAGACATCACAAGTGTGTGAGCAAGGAGGTTAAATTGGTGTGAGCCAGTGAGCCATGACATCACGACAATAGATACGAGACGTTAACGAGTTATTCGAGGTATCGGCTGAGATTTGTGGAGCACAATTCAAAAAACAACTATAGGTCTAATAATGAATTATTGTGATGTTAAATAGACAATGTTAGCTATCAAGGAGCGACGTTGTTTTTCATTGGGACCTTCGTTAGGGGCTTTATGGACCAGCACACCAGGGTAACCCCCTACTCGTCTCGACAGATTTACTGGGTTCTTTACACTGTTTTTCGCATGAGCCATGTGTATACTGGGCCTACGTTTTATAGTCCTTATCCGAGAAGACTTGATCCACCTCTGGAACCATAGACGAGCGTGCCGTTTGAAGCAGCACCAATATTATGACGGCCATTCTCAGAAAGAACATAAAAAGTCAACATTCTGTTACTTCTTGTACAGTTTATTCATGTGAATTGCCAAAACAGAAAGTGTGGATTGTTTTAAAAGTAGCCAAAAAAAACCAAAAATCAATACATCAAGCAGTAGACACCCTCCTGCCCACCAGAGCCTATTTTTATTATAGAATTTTACCATCTGTTGATGATGAAAACATATTGTCCGTATTGTCAAAATCATCTTTATCACTTTTGGTGGTGTTTTTCCCTATACCAAAATCATGTGGATTTACTATCAGTTGGAAAGACTCTTGAAATCATGTTGCATATTACATCCTCTCAAAATAGAAAGATACCTGTAAGGTCAGGCATTGTCATCATAGAAGGTCAAGTTAAAGATCAATGACCTTTGACCAGGATTTCACCTCAGGTGGTGTAGGGTTGCAGCGAAACAGACAGGAAATGTTGAAGAATACTGTACTTAGTGATCATGTCTACCAACAGGATGGCATTGAAATTTCAGAGAAAAAAAAATCCACAGGTTTATGGAAAACTTTACCTGCTGAGCAGCCTGCAGTTTCTTCATGGATTATCTTTTAAGAGTATTATCTTTTAAAATTTGAATATCCAACACGGAACATACAGTATTGAATCTTTTTCAATAAATGCACAGCATATATGTAATTTATAGCAATAAAGTACATATTTAAATAAATGCACAGGCTATAATATAATTTATAACTAAATTATTCAATTCAATAATGTAAAGTATAACCTTAGTTTTGATATATTGGGTGTTGGAGAAAAGGAAGAGTATATTTTTGTATATTCAGTATAGCGTTTGAGTATAAAGCATGTTATGTTTACTCGTCTCCATAGGTTGGGTACAACATTGATTGTATCTTACTACTTCCTTTTCAAAAATAGTAAGTTACGAAATTATAGCAATGATCGAGGAATTCACGTTCACATGAAAAAACTATATTTTAATGTTAAATAGTACATGATTTGGATGCTATTATATTAAGTCTAACATAAATAATGCACCACTAGTGCTTATAACAGTATAACATTTGACTATCATTTTAAATTTTGAGCAATTAATACTGTAATTAAAACAGAATTAACAAACAATCATCTACAGTATTGACTGTATTAATCAGCATTTGCAACTTCTATACAAACATGAGGGTATCACAATGAAACAGCGTTGTACTTATATTCCAGATAGTGACTGGATTCTAAAGTATTCATCTTCCCTTTAATCTTGAGCCTAAACCTTTAACTATGACCTACTACAACAATAAAACCACTGTAGGCTTCTAATATTCACTAGAATTAGGACTGAAATACCATAAAATATTTCCATTTTAACATGTTTGGATTTGGTAAAAATTATGTACTGTATCTAATCACATAATATAGTAGGCCTATCTGGTGTAGAAAACTACCAGTATGAAAGAAAATCACTTTGATGTTGAACATATGTAGCTTTTATGGAATAGATGAATCAAAAAATTATTGGTTTATTTACGATACAGTAGGGTCTAATAGTTTAGTGAAGTATAAAAACAGGACAGTATAAGATTATTGGCTCAATTTTTCTTTCACAACAATTTCTCAATAAATGACAAACTTAGGTTGCCAAGGGACAAGAATTCAGCCAAAAAGTGAGTTGTCCTGATTAAAAATCATTGTCCTGGATGTCGTACAATAGAAGTTACTCATGCCTGAATGATAGCAAACTAAACTTCACTGAATGACTACCAGCATGACATGATAACACTTCCTGTATCTTCGAATACAAACATTCACCCTATACTTTGACTTGTGGCAACACCTTTTGTATGCTGTAGTAGTATTAAAATACTCAATACTCATTTAAAGTACTATTGTACAACCCTCAGAGGTGTATAGGTTTAAAAGTAGGGAAAACAAACATTAGTCTAGTGTGTACTCTATACTCTACCTGTAGTAGTACGGTATAATCATTTTTTTTAGTAACTAATGTTCAGTTGTGGCAGACATATAAAACCATACAGTACATGGATAATTTCAAATACTTATTTATTTTGTAAAATTTATTTCAGACTTATGTTATGTTTTCGAATATGTTTATTTTTATTAGTATTTATTGCTTCTAGTTTTAGGTTCATAAGTCTAACGTAAATTTAATGTAATAACAACCCGTACTTGTACTTGTTCCGCTCTGCCTACCATGTCAATGTTGTATTTTTTTATATATGTATTAAAGGTAGAGAAATTTTAAAAAAATTTAAAAAAGGGAAGGAAAGAAACCCTCTGAACTGGATGTCAAACAGCCACATGGCCCCGGGTGTGTTACATAACAACAATACTCGGTATTCTGGGCTTCCTGGGTTTGCACATTTGGGTATTCAAGCATATTCCCAGACTGCACAGTGCATAGCCAACTTTTATCGAGTCTTGACCTCTTCTAGAGTGGTCGCAGCACTTCAAGTCAAGACAACAAATAGGGAAAAAAATTTGTTTCCTAAAACTGAGTTTATGTGCTTTTGAGGTAGTGTCCATCATATTATAAATCATCAATCCTAGCCAATTTAGTTATTGAAAAATTTATTGATTGTCCAATTTGTTCGATAATCTTTTGTTTTTTTTAATTGTTAAATGTTATGTTGTAAATGTTTGGCTGAATTATTATATACTGTAGGCCTCCAATAGCCAAAGTCTTTCTTAACACACAATATACAAACTAAGAAATACAAACCACCGCACAAACAACTCCATTTCTACCTGTATCTGTCAGCTACTGCACAACCGCCATGGCTATGGCTATTACGTGCAGGTAACGCTGTCGCTGCAATTGGTTGCAAATTATATTTTTAGATGCACAGTCTTAGTAAGCATGTCAATGTCGATGCCTGTCAAGTTGGGACTTGAAGGTGGCCAATGTAGGGACACTTGTAATGCTGTTGGGGAGCAAATTCCATTCAGGAGTGGTCCATGGATAGAGCGAATGAAGGTAGTTGTTTTTATTGGGCTGGACTCATTTTTGAGGACTTGGTAGCACAAGCATGGGAATTTATGGAAGAGTTTCAGCATGTATACAGTATATTTGCGAGGACTTGGTAGCACAGGTGTGGGAAATACCAGGTAAATTTAGTAGTTAAAGTCACTGCCCCGTCCATCAAAGTCGCATAATTTTTCACACGATGTTATGATAAGATTTTTTGCTAACCTCCGTGCTAAACCTACCATTGATACATAGCCACGAACAGTAAGGATCGCGAATTACAGAGAGAACCGCGGTCTTATTCGCCATCGGGAACAGTACAATTTTAAATTGGTAGGTTACATGGCCGTAATAGGAGTCCAACCGACACTGAATTTTGGTAAATGGTAGTTTTAGTCCCTAATAATTTTCAGTAAATAGGTAGCGCAAGTGTCTCATGTCTTGGTATGGCTGCTGCACGCCCCCGTTAGGTTGGTATACAAGTGAGGCCCCAGGGATGGGGGTGCACCAGAGTTTCATACACCATCTCTTTTTAGACTTTTAGTTGATTTGTTACAGCTGGAAAGATTCAGATTTAAAGCTCTATACAAACAATTAACACTATGCCTAGGCTCAGATTTATATTCAACATATTAAGCTAATAGGTCGCACAAGGACATATGCTTATGTTTAGGCTAGGCAGGCTACACTACGAAGTACCACTACCAGTAGTGGTCACAGTCACAGTGTGGTATAAAAATATAACAGGACTCCCTAGGCCTAGCCCTACTTTTTGGTAACAGAAGATTATTCATATTCAACAGACACACAATATAATATTTATGTATACCTATACTATGCTATATGTAGTTTAAGTATTTACTTACTTTCTCTTTTGAGAAAAATTTACCGAAATCCATGATTTAACCTCTTGTATATAAAGTATATTTTGTACTTCTTTCTTCGCTCACAAATTTTCTACAGGTTCGGCAAACTTCCCCTACGCTTGTTTTTTTTGGTAGAAGCAAACGTTGAGGGCGCTATTTTTGTATGGAACGCCGTTGGTGCATTTTATGTATATTTTTCTTAGGCAAATTAAATTTAGGGCAAAATTTTCTGGTGAGAAAAAAAAAACACTGCAAAACCAATATTCATGATGGTTGCACTAGTTTTAATTCTTATTGTGAACCCTGACAAATATATCAAAACTTTGTTGAAAACACCTGAAAAAAAAGTTAACTGTTCTACACTGACATGTATAAGTGGAAAAAAAAGATGTTATAATTGAAGCATAGCCCTCAATGAAAAGTACCTTTATCAGTTGTATGAAAAAAATTTCTCTAACAGCATTTGAACCTGCGAACTTGTCAATAGCATTAAGAAAGGAATCATACCATTAGACCATTCAAAGAGACATAATATGGTATAGGTGCAAATCTAAACCCCAAGACTTTCTTTCGCACAACTGACTTATTACAGCGGAGCTATGGTTAATAATAGCTACACTATATTAATCTGTCCACTGCATGCAACAAATGATGTACTGGGTTCTTTAATAATAATAATAATAACCCACACATACAAGCCTGTTGTGTACACTACCTATACAGTATCTGATAAACTCGTAGAAAAGACAGATGACTGGGAACAGCAAGTAATGAACAATTGTTACATAAAATTTAGAACATCGGTTTTCTTTATCTAAAGACTTGTTCCACAAGTCATGGTTTCAGAAATTTTCTGAAGGGGGTTCAAGTCAAAGAAGAAAGTCTTGACAACCTCTTGTGGAATCTGACAATGGGGGTCCATTGTCCGACGGAGCGAGGAAATTCTGTTATCTGTTATTAAATATTTAATTTTTATTAACAACAAAAAATACATACTTAAGACAACCTGACTTTAGTATTCAGATTTAATATATATATTACGCTATATTTAGCATATAAGTGCAAAAATACTTTATCTAATAACATGGAATCTACAATATTCATAAATACTTATTATAAAAACATTTTGTAGTAAATTCCAGGTAAGTTACCCAAGTGAACCTTTATTGCATCTTTACAACCTGACATGTATATAGTTTCGTTCACACTATCAAATTTTATGTGACAAATTTGTGTGATATGCCCATATATGGGCATGATGTCATAATTACATCCAAATATGGGCATATCAGTTTTTTGTCGCATAAAATTTGATAGTGACTGTGTGGACTGAGTTGTAATCATCATTGTCAAATTTTGACACTGAGGGCCTTCCTTCCCAGCCCAACACCTCGACAACTTGGGTATGCACTTTATTCCTATTTCTCATACTGTATTTGGTCAAGAATAGCATTTCTTTAGTTTAGTTCAATCATAAACATTTTTGGAATGTATAAGCAAGTTCAAGGTTTTGATATTGAAAATGTGCAATAACATTATTTGTGTTTAAACCTTCCATGTTGGTACATGGAAGGTTCACACAAATACACTTAACTGCAACATTATGGAATTCTTCCAGACGGGCTGAGAATGTGTTCTAATTCAATTCAATATAATTTATCGTCAAACGTAGTAAAAACATTGCTTGAAATTTAGGCTGCATGTACACATAAAAGTGTCTAGAATGGTCACATAAAAAACATTAAAACAACATCAGTGCAGTGTAAAGAAGAGCAAAAATATTCCATATGTGTCTGATCCAATGGTTGGAGTAATAATATGAAGCACTTAGAAGTCTGTTAGCACAAGCTACTACAAAACTAACAACTAAACATGCAAGACCAAATATTATACATATTTTAAATAAATTTCATACAAATATATTATTTTTTTTTATAAATAATGTTAATTTTTAATTTATTTTTCACTTATTTCTAAAAATCCTTATAAAGGAGCAAAAAAAAAATATATAAAGTAAAGTACATACAAGAAAATACACAACATGAAAAGCTAAAAAATGTGAAATTTAAATAATATTTCAAAATGATTGTATTAGAATGTTGTATTTTTGATGGATTTCTAAAGCTCATTCTTTATCATACGGTCTAATTTCACTTCTTCGGAATACTGCAACAGTTCCTTCTGAAATATAAAAAGAATAACATTCATTTAAAAGAATAACATTCATTTAAAAAAAAACCATATCTAAATCTCATTTCACTTTATTTAAACTAAATATTTGTACGAAAACAATTGAACATAATATTAATTTAATTTAAATTTAATATACAATACCCAAAGTCAACTTCAAGTAAATTAAATTTGTCCCCTGAAAAAGTAAGAGTGTGCAAATAAAGTGTAGTTTTTTGGAACTTCTTAAGAAAAAGGGGTTGAAGCAACCAAATAAAACCCAGTTGGATATTCTACTGAATACCAATAACATACAATGACTGAAATAAACAAATGACTTTACCCTTCTCTGTTGACCAATCTCCAGAAGCATAATATCTTGTAAAATAGACAGATGAAATACAACTTCATTCTCTATAGATTCAATCTGCTGGTAAATAAAAAATACAAATGTATTTATGTGAAATATATTAATAGCATTGCATGCGTTAGATGTATAGATGCTCTTAGTGTTCCCGCACTATGATGTCACAACTGGGCTTGCTTTGTCATGTCATGTCTATTTGGTGGGTTCAACAGTTGGTTTGTTATTCTCATGATTTTGTACCATAGCTCATTGGATATAAGCCCATCTTGGCTATAAACTCAGCCCAAACATAGAAAATATTATAATGGTGAATGATAAAGATAATATAAATAATAAATAAATGATAGATTTTTATAGTAATGATAATTAAATTTATATAATACTGATAAACGTTTTTAAAATATAGCAACCAAAATAGTATTTCAGACTCACTTCAGCTATGTCGTCCTTCTGAAGAATACCATCACTATTACCGTCCATTATAAGGAAAACCTGGTAAAAGTAAGACACAAGTTGATGTATAAAAGTAAATGTACATATATTTGCTATCAAATCTTGCTTTATTATGACAAATACTCTTTCCTTCAGTCTGATCCAGGACAAACTGAGAAGCTAACCCAGCCAAGGAGTTCAATCAACAGTTGGACCCAGCATGTTTTTGGATGCTAGAAGACTGCCTTTGGGATGCAACTGGCATCAGTGGGAGGAACAGAACTGAACTGAATACATTTATACTGATCGCATAGGGAGCAAATGGATCATTTAATATATATTAATGCATTCTCTTATCAATTATATTTTTTTAAAAGGAGAGACTTAAAAGGATTCTGGTAAATGGAGAAAAAATTCATTTATTAGATTGGAGAACACTAAAAATTGTGTACTTTAGGCTTTAGAGCATGGAGATATCTTTGGCATTGACAAAAATCAAGAAATATTGGAAAGATGAGCATATTCACTACAGAGGAAATGCTAAAATTATAAAGTTACCTTCTCTACAAGTCTGTCACATTCTTCACTCCATGTTAAGTCCTTCAGTCTTGGGTGGATCTTGGTAAATAAAATTAAACTAGGCAAGATGAACTGGTCTCCTTCCAACACAGATGTCATAATGTCTTGCCTGTAATGAAAATGGAATCAAACATAAAAGAAATCAATAATAATCACACTTAACTTTCTTTTAAAACCCCCAAAATGGAGGTAGTCTTTTAGTCATCTTAAAATGTTTGCAAATGGTAGGCCAACTTGAGGGCTTACTCTGGGCAGTTTCTACCACTAAACAAGAGCAATAGACCTTTCTGCGAAAAGTCCCACCACTGCAAAATGACAATGTTACTTCTATGTAAACGTGTGTTTGTGAGATGTGCACATGTTTTATAGCAATAAACCGCTGATCGAACTATACATAAATTTGATTGACATTCCGGAAATGATCATTAAGATAAAAAAGTCTAAACCAATTCTAATGTGGATGGTTGTGGTTCTGGTAGGGAAAATCTCCCAAAGACTCCAAAAGTAGGAGTATAACAGGAGGAGCAGAAATAAGGTTGAATGGTACGATAGGAAAGATCCCCACCAGTAATGAGCAGGTTTTCCGTACCACCTCAGGGCCCAAGGGCCTGATAGGTAAGTAAATCACTATCACACGAGCATCCAATTTGCAAAGAAACCCACATTTGGCAGTGTAAATCTTGCAGCATTTAGATAAAAAGTAAGCCAATATTGCACCTCCAAGGGAGAAAGGGAGAAAATTAGGATGTTGGAATAATATAGTAACATACAATCAGTAAATTAAATCCTTTCAAAGATTGTGTAGTCTATTATTATTAACTTACAAAGGCTCATATATGAGTTCTTCTTCATCATCTGTTTCAACTTTTTCCTCGTCCTTCATATCAACATCAGCCAATGACATTTCTTGAACTGTTGACCCACAATTTTCCGGAGTTGGTAAAATCTTGCCATCATGTTCCCACCACAGATTTACAGCTATATTCCTCTCATACGAGTTCACCTGATGAAACCTAAGTCACAGAATATATAGAATATATGAACAGTATGGTATGTAGAATTTAGATGGGAAGGTGAGGGCTCTACATGGGAAGTGAGGAGGAAATAGCTGGAGCTATCACGTGATAGGAGGTAATATAGAGGGGAAATAATTACAATATCAGCACTATAGAATAAAAAAACTTTAAATATTTACCATAATATTTATCATTGTCATCCTCACCATAGCAGATGCCACCACATAAATTTTAACAATTAAAAATACATAATGTAATATTAAACTACATTAAAATTAAATTTACATAAAATTTTCTTTACGAAAGCTCACCATTTATACGGTATAAAGATGCAGTCTCCAGATGTCATCTCTGCATAATGAAACTCAACTTGAGATAAACCAGGATACTTGGTAAAGTCTACTTTATCTACATCCACACTTGAATACCCACCTTCAAAATGGTCAAGAATAACCTGCAAAGCAAGATGAAATGAAGTTGTGAAGCAGCCTATTAGAAGTTGGAACACTACACATCAGTAGCAGTGATGAGCTTTTCGAACCTGTTTTTCAGTTTTTGGCTGGCTTGTATTTGAGCAGAAAGCTCTCCGAATTATTGAAATTGATTGTGCAATTGCCTGTAGGGAACTGGCCATTACTAGTCTCCAACATAGAAGGGAGGTCGCTGCTGTCACATTGCTTTACAAAATGCACACCAGTCACTGTCCTAGAGATTACCAGGCTTTGCTACCAAGTCTATACACATCCTGCAGAACAACTCGGGCTAGCTCATCCATGCCCGATCATGCTGTAGCCATGCCTCATGCTAAAATGTCAACACTGGACAGAACCTTCCTTCAGTCTTTAATCTTGTAATTTACAATTGTGTTGCACTTTTAAATTTGTATGTTTATTATCTGAGCAGCAGCGAACCACTTGATTAGCCTAATCCGGACTCTCTTGATTAGTGACTCCTGAATTAGCTATTGTTTGCTTTTGCACTATATATACAAAAAAAAAACCAAAAGTAATCTAAGCAGTTAACAAGTTGGGTGCCAGCGTTGAGTATAGACGCCCACAGGGTGTTGCTGAGGGTGCCAGGGACAAGTATACTCGTCAAAATTGGGGTAACATTCTAGCGTTTATTATAACTTCTTTGTCATACATTGTAGAACCACAGACTCAACGGCTGGTAGTTCGGGGAAGATACACCTAGACAATAACGTACAAATGACGTACGTATGTTTGTTGTATTATGTTGCCGGTAGTACGCTAGAGCAGCACAAGTGAGGGTGCCCTTTGAACATATACCAACCCATGCAAAAAGTGGACAAGATGACTCGCACTTCACATAGTCAATACAAAGTGCTATCACAGTGCCGTCGACGAGTATACTCACCCCCTAATATATTCCTGCCAATTTATTAGACACAAAATATTGATGACTAGATAAAATTTCAAAAAAGTATGTTTTGTACATGTAAACTTGTTTTGGCACACAGGAAGGAACCTTAAAAAAAGGTCTGGCAGTCACCCTGTTCAAACGTAATTAATTTGAGCACTCTGGTGTGCCATTGGCTTTGATGCTGCATAAAGTAGCTCTCAAGACGCGATCTACATGCGTTTCAGTGGCAGTCAATGTAGAACTGTGCCATTGGCTTTGATGCTGCATACAGTAGCTCTCAAGACACGATCTACATGCGTTTCAGTGGCAGTCAACGTAGAATGTTCTTTAAAACATACAAAGTGAACCTTTCAAAGTTGTTTCCTTTAAGACTCGAATTCTTGACAATAAAATATTAGACAAAAATACTCACATATTCTCTATACTTGAAATCAATAAAAAGAATTTCTTTTTTGCCACTAAATAAACAATTAATGTTGTCAACGTCATCGTTGTGCAAGACTGATTTAGTTCCCCCATTGCTTATCCACATTACCTGAAAAAATAATAAAAAATAATAGCAATAAAATATGGTGTAATATGAAATGGAAGGAAAGAGAAGGAGACAGAAGAAAATGATATTTGAAAAACATAAATGGAAAGAAAATTTTAAAAAATAAATAAATAATGCATCAAGTTACAAAATACAGTAAGTGAATTGTAAATTTGTCAAATCAAATGAATAATAATAATTATTATCGATGAGGATGATGATTACAATGATATATTATTATCACTATATAAGAATGGTATTAATTAATAATAAAATTTAAAAAATAAAAAAAAAATTAAAAAGTAGCAAAAATTATTTAAATGAAACTATTTTCATTGTTACTACTTATATAAACAAACAATTTGTTAGATTTGTCATTATACTTATGTCAGTCAACTTACTGTAGCTGCTAATTTTTTAAGAACATCTTTGCAAATAAGACTCTTAGGAATGGGAACATCTTTTCTAAAACCAAAATAAGCAAATTTTTAAATAAGTTTTATATCATAAAATACATTTACGAAAAACAAAATCTGTAAAAAATCCTTACCTACCAACCTTCACTTTAAAATTCTAACTTTTTGAGCAACTCAGCAATATTTTTTGCCTTAGAATTGTTAATATTAACTACATTAATACTTTACCTTAGGTATGATGGTACATCTGTGACTAAATATATATCTTCATTTTTGTATCTATTAAAAAATTCTTTTACAGACATTGTCGTTGATGGGTCTGTTCTGTTCTCTTTTTTGTTAAATTCAACATCGACATTGGTTGATGATGACTCAGGCAAGTTGGCTAGGTAGGCATCAGTCCAAAATTTGAAAGCATTGGCTGTTTTAGCAACTCCTTTAAAAATGACTGGTTTTGATGCATAAACATAATTTGCGAAGAATTCACTTGGTGACAAAAAATGATTAACTACATCTACTGGGTGCTTCTGTTTTTGACTACCAAGTGGCCTGAGGTGCCCTGGCTTGCTGTCTGCCGAGTCTAGTATTGAACCACTTGTTTGCTCATGGTCTTTACTGCTGACACATTTACAGGTAAATATGCAAATAAGAGCTATTCTGATGATACTTCTATGTAGCATATTAAAAAATGAATCTAAAAAAGAAAACATGACAACAAAATCAATACTTTCGTAGGTTTGCATCGTGCTGGACAAACTATAAAATAAGGCTTGCTTTTTGTTACAGTTATGTTGGCAAAGACAAGCCAAACTAGTCACTTGTCGCAAATCGTTTTTCAGAGAAAATGTCCAAAACATGCTGGAATGTCAAAATTTTTGAAATCTATTTTATTGCACTAAACTAAATTTTACATATCTATAGACTATACATCATGCTATGTTGTTATTTTCCCCATTTTCACACATCATGTTATGTTGTTATCTTGAGATTGTTAGGGGAGGGGGGGCGAGTCTGTAAGGGGAAAGTTTGCTAAACTAAGGGCCGAGTTTGTAAGGGGGCCTGATTGCAAGGGGAAAACTTGATAGGTGGGGGGGGGGGCGAATTGACTGGTTCCCGCCCGGGCCTACCCTAGCTAGAGGGACCTAACTTAACTAACTTACTAGCGCTGCGGGCCTCCCGCCTAGCCCATCATATTCTCATCAAATACACATGGGAAGAAGACTGTGTTCTGACTTAAGAAAACAAATAGGAAGAGCGGATTTCACCTAACAAAAACAACTAGGCCTACTCAGCACCACTTAGGGCCTACGTCCCTTAAATTTCATTTACATGCCTTCTTCTGCACATTAAAGGTTTACGCCTGTATTATGTTGTGCACTAGTCATGTCTGTTGCAGTACTGGTCATAATCATGCATAAAAACAAGTTTGACCCCTGGACCGGATATGACGCGCCGCGCCGGTAGAGATCGACATGTTCCCCGAACGATTCCGAACGTAGTATCGGCGATCAACAGGAGGCAGTAGTGTTTTGCTGCAGTGACATCTCGGTGCTGGCGACTCGCTGCTGGCGATGACTCGCTGCTGGCGAATCGATCTGCGCATGTGTATAAAATGGTATTTACTTCCGAAAACATGCCTGCTGCACGCGGTAGGTTCTGTCTCTTATACACATCTAGATGTGTATAAGAGACAGCTAAATTTAATATGACTAGGCCTATACTTTATCATTAGAGTATAATCAGATTTTTTACTGTATAAGTAAAAAGAAAAACTCCAACGAAAACAAATGCCTACTAGAGCTCTAATAGGCTAAGTTAAAAAATGTTTGCTTTGAATTATAATTGTATTTTTGGGGATTTTTCCCGAATAGTTTGGCTACATTTTTAAAAATGGGTCCAAATTTAATGCAGTTTCATGCATAAATGAGTCCTCATTTTGAAAAATGGGTCCAAATTTCTTATAATTTAGCCTAAAATGGGTAAAATTTTATGAAAATGGGTCCAAATTTCTTATAATTTAGCCTAAAATGGGTAAAATTTTATGAAAATGGGTCCAGATTTTTCATATTTTTCCGTAAATGGGTAAAATGGTTTACTTTTAATAAAATGGGTCTACATTATTTGAATTTACGCGAACAATGGGTCCACCCTGATATTGTACCTGTTAATAGCATTTGTGGTATGTCCTGAACAGATTCTATGTTTCGTTCTTTATTAGAACATCGAATTGATAATAAATAATATCAGTATTTTCAAATAATAAGGACTCTATAAGAGATTGTTTAGAAGCAATTTCGGCAGTCATATGATGTCATGAAGTCCAAGTTAAAACCTTCACAACTCTCAGTGTGTTC